>NC_089742.1:94989359-95171859 GCF_040412425.1 Macrobrachium rosenbergii
ACCTCATGAGGAAATCAAGATTGTTAAGAGATAGGGTGTGCCTCTTTGGTTGGTATATGTGGTCTCTTTGATGACTGAACCAGTTTTATGCAGTTTAGATGACCGTGCACTTTTATCAAGTTAGTATGTTGTGTGAACCTGTGCGATGTGAGTGCGAGATGCGTGCATTAAAAGGGTAAAAAGTGTTAGTTTTTTCCTCAGGTTAGTTACGTATTTTTGCTGCCATCGTTGTGAGAAGGGGTTACTTGAGTGTTGCTATGGTTTTCTTCTTTTTTCTTGTTAGTTACTTGTAATGGGGTTAATCAAGGGAGGGTTCTGTTGCTTTGTGATTGGATCAGCAATACGGTGGGTGACGATTTGGTGACGTCATTGAGAGCATTTGATGCTGTTATTCTGCTGTTATCCTGTTCTCTCTGCAAGCCCGTTTTCTTTGTGTGGGCGGCCTGACGTATTTCTGCTTCATTGTTTGCATTTGGTGTTTGGAATTTGTTTCCTTAATTGTTTGCATCTGCGGTTAGCGTTATTTCATTGTTTGCAGTTGGTGTTTAGAATTTAATTTAATGATTCGCATTTGCATTAGTGTTGGGAGTTTGCTGAATTTTCAATTTTTTGGTTTTTCTTTTTCTCCTTTCTCTTTCTACCTTTGGGGAGTTGTGTGAAATTGAGATCAGGTCGAGTTCTTGGAACTTGGAGGGTTATCCATTCCGATAATATGGCAGAGGCTAACGAAGATAAGGATAAAGTGACAATGTTGCACAAATTTACATCCGTAAATGCGGGGTTCAGCCCTTTCCTGGGATGGTTGATGGCGTTCTTCTGGTTCCCCTCGAAATTTTTATAGAAGGGGTGTCGAATTTTTTAGTTGCCAAGAAAATAACGGATGGAGTAGAAGCTTTCAATGAAGCAAAAGACTTCCTTAGTTTAGATAATGGGGATATCGGACAGCATCGCCGGAGTCATCACTTTTTTCAAGTGTAGGACTTGGGACAATCTTAAGGAATTTTTGAGAGCGTAATACGGATTAGCTGGAGCTGGCAATGCAATTCGAGATCTTGGATCTCTTTTCAAGGACCGTAAAGGCCATGATTCGCTGGTCACCTTTAGTGCCAGAAGTTTCGATACTACGAGAGATTTTTTGAAGAAGTTGAGAAATTTGGTTGGGTAAATGGAGGCTCTATTATGTAAAGAATCTTGAGAAACTAATGCAATATGCGTGGATCCTGAATGACGTCCCTGATGCCATCGTAAATAGTTTTGATAAGGAAATAGAAAGGGGGTCGGTCGAGAATTTACTGTTCTCTCAGGTACTTAAGCACATGTTGAAATGCCCTACAATACATAGCTCTTTTTTGGACGGGATGCCGAAACTATGAGAGGGTGTGAAAGAAAGAGCAGGTAGACAAGAACTGCTAGTTTATTGAGGAAGCGGCCCGCTTATAAAGTGGCGTGCAGACGTCAGCGTATACGCAGATGTCAGTACAAAAAATATACAAGTGACCCGAGGTCAAAACTATTTCTCCACACAAAATAGGACAGGTACATATAGATAACGTGATGATTAACAATAGTAGATTAGACACAAAAATACTCTGACACATACACTATGTATAAGGGCAATAATAAATGTACAATTACATAATGATAATAAGGCTGAGTACCACGACCTAGGGTCAGCTGTGAAGGCACTGTAGAAAACGGGAGGTTCTCCATAGAAAACCTGTTGAGCGGGGACTTTACAAAACCTTCCGTGGCCATTCCGAAGCATCATACACAAAGTAATTCAGACTCCACAGTTATGAGGTTATTGGTTTTCGACCTCCGAACGCCGTGACCTGAACTCCGAGCAATTTGTGTTTGTTGACAGACAAACAAATGGCAATTTTAAGAGACATAATAAATGTACAATGATGAAATACATATCGGCGGAAAGGCCAGAAAATTCTACACGTGACTATTTACATGAGAGTCTTGACATATTAAGAAATGCAATACATGACGTGATTGATGCGAAAATGAAGCAACGTCTGGCGTCTTTACAACATAAATTGTTATGGATTAAAATATTGAATGTATATATTTTTCTTCTTTCATTAGCCTAATCTCTGAAACACACTTATTACATTGGTATTATACTGGGTCATACATTTTTTCAAAGGATAATTGATCGTTTATGAAGCAAAAGACAGAAATTCCCGAAACTTCATAAATGCACTCACGCAAGTTGAACAGGAAATCAGGGAAGGACACAAAGTGATGAACAGCTGAACTTGCAAAAATTAAATATATTTAAGCCTTAATTTTAAAGCTGATAAAAACTTTGGCAATGTCAATGACAAGGAATTAATGATTGTAACTGATTCATTTACACGTCATGTAAGCAGAAATATCTCAGGAAACAGATGAACTGTCCAAAAAAGTAACAAAGGAAATGAACCTCAGGCGACTGTAGCTGCTGCTGCTGCTGTTGCTGTGGGATCCAACAGTGACTATACCCTCGCCTTTACTGGACTCCCTCTCCAACCCGCTCTCTGTCTGTCCCACTCAAAAAGAAAAGTACCAACGATTCCTAGATAGGCAAAAGATTAACAATCAGAAGCAGTAAATGAGAAATTGAAATTTACTTCATGTTAAAACTAAACAGAAAATGGCAAAAATTTGACCTTACTCAGATAAATGTAACGTCACAAAAAAAAACCATCGTGCATTCATTATAAAACGGGAAATGAAATGCAAAGAGTAATGCTAGGGAAAACAGGCAAAGCGCCAAAATGACAACCGATAGTTAGGAAAATGACAGGACTTGGAATGTGACAAAAATGGAAGTCTCATAAAATATAGAAATAAATACCAGTATGTGTCATGCATAATACTGCAAACCTAATCTAGTAATGACCTCGGGGACCAGAATGGTAAATGGCAAATGGTCAGGATAAAAACACAAGAGCAGATTCACTAAAAATGACAAATGTCATCACCCAAGTAGCAAGATAACTGCTTCCGAAAACAGTAAAAACATCAAAGTGTGCATTCCAACAGGAACACGACTACATGGAAAAGATCAATAGATTTTGAATCAAAGCAAAGAACCTTGCAATCACGGTGCATATGCAAATAGCCCACATAGAAGTCCTTTTCCCTTCCTGTGACAACTCCTCCGAACGTGATGTGTTAGGCACCAGATGATGAACAATGCGTTAGGCCCCAAATAATGAGCAATGCGTTAGGCCCAAAATGATGAACTATGTGTTAGCCCCAAATGATGAACAATGTGTTAGGCCCCAAATGGTGAACTATGTTAAGCCCCAAATAATGAAAAAAGTGTTAGGCTTCAAAGGATAAACAATGTGTTAGGCCCCAAATAATGAACTATGTGTTATGCCCCAAATGATTAACTATGTGTTAAGCCCCAAATAATGAACAATATGTTAGGTGACAAATGATGAACAATGTGTTAGGCCCCAAATAATGAACTATGTTTTAAGCCCCAAATGATAAATTATGCGTTAGGCCCCAAATGATGAACTATGTTTTAGGCCCCAAGTGAAGAACTATGTGTTAGGCCCCAAATAATGAATGTGTTAGGTCCCAAATGATGAACTATGTGTTAGGCCCCAAATGATGAACAATGAGTTAGGCCCCAAATGATGAACAATGTGTTAGGCACCAAATGATGAACTGTGTGTTAAATCCCAAATAATGAACAATGTGTTAGGCCCCAAATAAAGAACAATGTGTTAGGCCCCAAATGATGAACCATGTGTTAGGCCCCAAATGATGAACAATGCATTAGGCCCCAAATGATGAACAATGCGGTAGTCCCAAAATGATGAATTATGTGTTAGGTCCCAAAAGAAGAACGATGTGTTAGGTCACAAATGATGACCTATGTGTTAGGCCCCAAATGATGAACTATGGATTAGGCCCCAAATGATGAAAAAAGTGTTAGGCTCCAAATGATAAACAATGTGTTAGGCCCCAAATGATGAACTATGTGTTAAGCCCAAATGATGAACTATGTGTTAAGCCCCAAATAATGAAAAAAGTGTTAGGCTCCAAATGATAAACAATGTGTTAGGCCCCAATGATGAACTATGTGTTAAGCCCAAATGATGAACTATGTGTTAAGCCCCAAATAATGAACAACATGTTAGGTGACAAATGATTAACAATGTGTTAGGCCCCAAATAATGAAGGATGTTTTAGGGCCCAAATGATGTGTTTTAGGCCCCAAATGAAGGTCTATGTGCTAGGACCAAAATAATGAATGTGTTAGGTCCCAAATGATGAACTGTCTGTTAGGCCCCAAATGATGAACAATGCATTAGGTCCCAAATGATGAAGAATGCGTTAGGCCCCAAATGATGAACTATGTGTTAAACCCCAAATAATGAACAATTTGTTAAGCCCCAAATAATGAACAATGTGTTAGGTCCCAAATGATGAACTATGTGTTAGGCCCCAAATGATGAACAATGCATTAGGCCCCAAATAATGAACAATGTGTTAGGGCCCAAATGATGAACTATGTGTTAGGTCCCAAAAGAAGAACAATGTGTTAGGCCACAAATGATGACCTACATGTTACACCCCAAATGATGAACTATGAATTAGGCCCCAAATGAACTGTGTTAAGCCCCAAATAATGAACAATGTGTTAGGCGCCAAATTATGAACAATGTGTTAGGCTCCAAATGATGAACCATGTGTTAGGCCCCAAATGATAAACAACGTGTTAGGCCAAAAATGATGAACAATGTGTTAAGCCCTAAATGATAGACTATGTCTTAGGCTCCAAATAAGGAACAATGCATTAGGCCCCAAATAATGAATGCATTAGGCCCCAAATGATGAACAGTGTGTTAGGCCCCAAATTATGAACAAAGGGTTATGCCCCAAATGATGAACTACGAGTTAGGTCCTAAATGATGAACAATGAGTTAGGCCCCAAATGATGAACTGTGTTAGGCCCCAAATGATGAACAATGCATTAAGCCACAAATGATGAACAATGTGTTAGGCCCTAAATAATAAAGTGTGTTAGGCCCCAGATGATAAACTATGAGTTAGGCCCTAAATGGTGAACGATGTGTTAGGCCCCAAGTGACGAACTGTGTTAAGTCCCAAATAATGACCAATGTGTTAGGCACCAAATGATGAAAAATGTGTTAGGCCCCAAATAATGAACCAGGTGTTAGGCCCCAAATGATAAACAATGCGTTAGGCCACAAATGATGAACAATGTGTTAAGCCCCAAATAATTAACTATGTGTTAGGCGCCAAATAATGAACTATGTGTCAGGCCCCAAATAATGAAAAAAGTGTTAGGCGCCAAATAATGAACTATGTGTCAGGCCCTAAATTATGAACAATGCGTTAGACCCCAAATGATGAACTATGTGTTAGGCCCCAAATGATGAACAATTCATTAGGGCGCAAATGATGAAATATGTGTTAGGCCCCCAAATGATGAACAATGTATTAGGCCCCAAATGATGAATAATGTGTCAGGCCCCAAATGATGAACAATGTGTTTGGCCCCAAATGATGAGCTATATATTAGGCCCCAAATGGTGAACGATATGTTAAGCCCCAAATAAAGAAAAATGTGTTACGCCCTAAATGATGAACCATGTGTTAGGCCCCAAATGATGAACCTTCTGTTAGGCCGCGAATGATGAACCTTGCATCAGGCCCAAAATGATGAACCATATGTTAGGCCCTGAATGATGAACATTGCGTTAGGCCCCAAATGATGAATAATGGGTTAAGCCCTAAATAATGAACTGTTTTAGGCCCCAAATGATGAACTGTGGGTTAGGCCCCAAATGATGAAAAAGGTGTTAGGCCCCAAATAATGGAATATGTGTTAGGCCCCAAATGATGAACAATGCATTAGGCCCTGAATGATGAACTATGTAAAGGCCCCAAATGATAAACAATGCGTTAGGCCCTAAATGATGAACTATATGTTAGGCCACAAATGATGAGCAATGCATTAGGCTCTAAATGATGAACAATGTGTTAGGACCCATATGATGAACAATGCTTTAGGCCCCAAATGATAAACAATCTGTTATGCCCTAAATACTGAACTATGTGTTAGGCCCCAATGATGAACTATGTATTAGGCCCCAAATGATAAACTATGTTTTAGGCCCCAATTAAAAAACTATGTGTTAGGCCACAAATGATGAGCTATGTATTAGGCCCCAAATGAATATCTGTGTTAGACCCCTAATGATGAACAATGTTTTAGGCGCCAAATGATGATCTATGTGTTAGGCCCCAAAAGAAGAACAATGTGTTAGGCCACAAATGATAAACAATGTGTTAGGCCAAAAGTGATCAACAATATGTTAAGCCCTAAATGATAGACTATGTCTCAGGCTCCAAATAAGGAACAATGCATTAGGCCCCAAATAATGAATGCATTAGGCCCCAAATGATGAACAATATGTTAGACCCCAATGATGAACTATGTATTAGGCCCCAAATGATAAACTATGTTTTAGGCGCCAATTCAAGAACTATGTGTTAGGCCACAAATGATGAACCATGTGGTAACACCCAATGATGAACAATGCATTAGGGCCTCAAATGAAACTAATTAGACAATGTTTGAACAATGTGTTAGGCCCCAAATGATGAACAATGTGTTATGAACAATGTTTAGGCCCCAAATGATAAACAATGTGTTAGGCCAAAAATGATGAAAAATGTGTTAAGCAAATGTGTTAGGCCCCAAATAATGAAAATGATGAACAATGTGTTAGGCCCCAAATGATGAACAATGTTTAGGCCCCAAATGATGAACTAACAAATGATGTAGTTACAAACAATATGAACTGTGCCCCAAATGATGAACAAATGATGATCAGTGTGTTAGGCCAAATGATGAACTGTGTGTTAAGCCCCAAATGAATGAACAATGTTAAGGCCGCAAATGAGGAAAAATCCCCAAATGATGAACAGAGACAATATCTTGGGTTAGACCCAAATGATGAACAATGTTAAGTTAAATAATTAATAAAATCATGAACAATGTGTTAGGCAATGAACAAAGTGTTAGGCAAATGATGAACTATGTGAACTATTAAATTATGGCATGAACAAATGATAAACTATGTGTTAGGCCAAAAATAATGAACAATGTGTTAGGCCCCAAATGATGAACAATGTGTAAAATGATGAACTATGTGTTAGGCCACAAATGATGAACTATGTGTTAGGCCCCCAAACGATGAACAATGTGTTACACCTAAATGAACAACCATGTGTTAGGCCCCAAATAATGAACTAAATGTTTTAGGCCCCAAATGATGAACAATGTGTTAGGCATTAATGACCCCAAAATGATGAAATGTATGTTACCCCAAATGATAAACAATGTTAGGCCCTGAATGATGAACTATGTGTTAGGCCCCAAATGATGAACTATGTGTTAGACCCCAAATGAATGAACAATGTGTTAGAACCCAAATAATGAGATAAACAATGTTATGTTAGGCCCCAAATTGATGAAAAATGTGTTATGAACTATGTGTTAGGCCCCAAATGATGAAAAATGTTAGGCCCCAAATAAACTATGTAACAAATGAATATTAGGTGCCAAATGATGAGCAATGATGATCTTAGGCCAAATGATGAACTGTGTGTAGGCCCCAAATGATGAACAATGCATTAGGCCCCAAATCATAAAAATAAAAAATGAACAATGTGTTAGGCCCCAAAATGATGAACTGATGATGTGTTAGGACCCAAATGATGAACAGAGTGATAATCCCCAAATGATGAACTATGTGTTAGACCCAAATAATGAATAATATTTAGGCCCCAAATGATGTTTTAACCATATGATGAACAATGTGTTAGGCCCAAAATGATGAACAATGTGTTAAAAATGACTAACAATGTTAGGCAAATGATGAACAATTTGTTAGACCCCAAAGCTGAACTGGCACAAATAATGAAAAATGCATTAGGCCCAAATGATGAACAATGTGTTAGGCCCAAAATGATGAACAATGTGTTAGGCCCAACAAATGATGAACAAATGTGTTAGGCCCCAAATGATGATCAATGTGTTAAAATGATGAACTATGTGATGACCTATGTGTCAGGCCCCAAATGATGAACAATAAGTTAACCCAAATAATGAACAATGTTAGACCCCAAATGATGAACAATGCATTACAATGTGCTTAGGCCCAAATGATAAACTAATGAAACAATGTGTTAGGCATAAAATAACAATGTGTTAGGCCCCAAATGAACAATGCATTAGGTCACAAATAATAGACTATGTTTTGGCCCCAAAGATGAACAATGAACAAATGATGAAGTATGTTAGGCCCCAAATGATAAACAATGGCCCAAATGATGAACAATGTGTTAGGCCCCAAATGGTGAACAATGTGTTAGGTCCCCAAATGATGAACAATGTGTTAGGCCCCAAATGATGATCTATGTGTTAAGGCAATGGGTTAGGCAAATTATGAACATCTTGGCCCCAAATGATTGCATTCCCAAAATGATGATCTATGTGTTAGGCCCTCAAATGATGAACAAATGATGTGTGAGTTAGGCCCCAAATGATGAACAATGTGTTAGGCCCAAATGATGAACAATGCATTAGGCCACAAATCATGAATATATGTTTACCAAATAAATGTGTTAGGTCAAAATGATCTAGGCCCCAAATTGTGTTAGGCCCTATGTGTTAGGCCAAAATGAAACAATGAACCAATGATGTTAGGCAAAAATAATGACTCAATTTTAGACCCTAAATGATGAACAATGTGTTAGGCCCCAAATGATGAACAATGTGTTAGGCCCCAAATGATAAACAATTTAGTCCCCAAATGATGAACAATGTATGAACTATGGGCCCTAAATAATGAAATGTGTGTAAGCCCCAATAATGAACAATGAATAATGGCCCCAAATGATGAACAATGCATTAGACCACAAATCATGAACAACTGTGTTTAGGCCTCAAATGATGAACAATGTGATGACAAAATGTGTTGAACTGTGACAATGTGTTAGGCAAAATGATGAACAATGCATTAGGCCACAAATCATGAGGCAATGTAAACTTAGGCAAAATGAATGAACTATGAACACAAAATGATAAACTATGTGTTAGGCCACAAATGATGAAAATGTGTTAGGCCCAAATGATGAACTATGTGTTAGACCCCAAATGATGAAATAATAGAATATGTTTTAGGCCTGTTTTTAGGCCCCAAATGATGAACAAATGTGTATGAAAAAATGTTAAATGGCCCCAAATGATGAACAATGTGTTAAGCCCCAAATGATAAACAATATGTTAAATAATGAACAATGGCAACAAAATGATGAACAATGTTTAGGTCCCAAATTATGAACAATGTTTTGAACAATGTGTTAGGCACCAAAATGGCCCAAATGATGATGAAGAACTATGTGTTATGTTTAGGCCCAAATAATGAACAAAAGTGTTAATAATGAATAATGTGTTAGGCCCAAATGATGAACCATGTGGTAACAAATGAACAATGTGCAATAGAATATGTTTTAGGCCCCAAATGAACAACTTAGGCCCCAAATGATGAACTATGTGTTAGGCCCAAATGATGAACAATGTCTCAGGTTAATAATGAACATGAACTATGTGTTAGGACCCAAATGAATGAACATTGTCTCAGGCCCCAAATGCTGATGATGAACTATGTGTTAGGCCCCAAAGGTACACTATGTCTTAGGCCCCAAATGTTTAAAAAATGTGTTAGGCCTTATAAATGATGAACTATGTGTTAGGACCCCAAAAAACAATGATGAACAATGTCTTAGGCACCAAATGATGACAATGTGTTAAGCCCCAAAAATGAAAAAAATGATGACAATGTCTTAACCCAAATGATGAACAATGCATTAAAATATGTGTTAGGCCTAAAATGATGATCTATGTGTTAGGACCCAAAAATGATGAACTATATGTTTAGGCCCCAAATAATGAAAAATATATGTTAGACCACAAATGATTAAAATGTTGACCAATGGTCCCAAATAATGACAATGTGTTAGGCCCCAAATGATGAACAATGTGTTAGGCCCCAAATGATGAACAATGTAAACTTTGTTAGTGCCCAAAAAACTGAAACTATGTGTTAGGCCCCAAATGATGAACAATGTGTTAGACCCCCAAATGATGAAATAATGATTGCCTAATTGTTAGCCAAAAAATACAATGTTAGACCCAAATGATGAACAATGTGTTAGGCCACAAATAACAAATAATGTGTTGCACAACAAAAGATGTTAGGCACCAAATGATTAACAATGTTAGGCAAATGACAAGCAATGATGAGCTACGTTTTAGGGTCATTATGTATTAGGCCCCAAATGATGATCAATGTGTTAGGCCCCAAATGATGAACAATGTGTTAGGCCCCAAATGGTTTTAAGGCCCAAAATGATGAACTGCATCTTAGGCCCAAAATGAATGAACAATGTGTTAGGCCCCAAATGATGATCAATGTGTTAGGCCAAAATGATGAACTAATGTGTTAGGCCCCAAAAATGAACATGAAAATGTGTTAGGCCCAAAATGATGAACTATGTCTTAGGCCCCAAATGATGAAGGCAATGAACAATGTTTAGGCCCCAAATGATGAACAATGTGTTAGGCCACAAATCATGAACAATGTGTTAGGCCCAAATGATGAACTATGTGTTAGGCCAAAATGATTAAAGTTGGTCCCAAATAAACAATGTGTTAGGCCCCAAATGATGAACAATGTGTTAGGCCAAAAATGAACATGAACAATACAAATGTGTTAGGCCAAATGATGAACACCAAATGATGTGTTAGGCCCCAAATGATGAACTATGTGTTAGGCCCCAAATGATGAACAATGAGGCCCCAAATAATGACTATGTGTTAGGTCCCAAATGATGATCATTGTGTTAGGCCCCAAATGATGATGCCAATGTGTTAGGCCCAAAATTTGGGCCCCAAATGATGAACAATGCATTAGGCCATGAACAATGTGTTAGGCCCAAATGATGAATGATTAGGCACAAAATGATAAACTATGTGTTAGCTGTACAAAGTGTTACGCATAAAATCATGAACTATGTGTTAGGCCACAAATGATGAACTATGTGCTAGCCCTCAATAATGAACAGTGCGTTAGGCTCCAAATAATAGACTATGTTTTAGGTCCCAAAGGATGAACAATGCATTAGACCCCAAAAGATGAAGTATGTGTTAGGCCCCAAATGATAAACAATGCGTTAGTCCACAAATGATGAACAATGTGTTAGGCCCCAAATGATGAACTATGTGTTAGGCCCAAAAAGAATTAACAATGTATTAGGCCCCAAATGAGGAACTATGTGTTAAGACCCCAAAAATGAACAATGTGTTAGGCCCCAAATAATGAAGAATGTGTTAGGCACCAATTGATGGATCATATGTCAGTCCCCAATTAATAAACAGTATGTTAGGCCCCAAATGATGAGCAATGGGTTAGGGTCCAAATAATGAACTATGTGCTAGGCCCCAAATGATGAACATTGGATTAGGCCCCAAATAATGAACTATTTGTGGTTACTCCCCAAATGATGAACTATGTGTTAGGCCCTAAATGATGAACAATGCATTAGGCCCCAAATGATGGACTTTGTGTTAGGTACCAAATGATGAACAATGTGTTAGGCCTTAAATAATGAACAATGCATTAGGCCCCAAATGATGAACTTTGTGTTAGACCACAAATGACAAACAATATGTTAGGCCCCAAATGATGAACTGTGTTAGGCCCCAAATGATAAACAATGTGTTAGGCCACAAATGATGAGCTATGTGTTAGGCCCCAAATGATGATCTATGTGTTAGGCCCCAAATTATTAACATTGTGTTAGGCCCCAAATGATGATGTATGTGTTAGGCCCCAAATGATGAACACTGTGTTAGGCCCCAAATTATGAACAATCTGTTAGACCCCAAATGACGAACTAATTGTTAGGGCCCATATAATGAACAATGAGTTACACCCAAAAAGACGATCAATGTGTTAGGCCCTAAATGATGATCAATGCTATAGGCCCCCAATAAGGAATTGTGTGTTAGGTCAAAAATGATAAACTATGTATTAGGTCTCAAATAATGAACTGTGTGTAAGGACCCAAACAATGAACAATGTGTTAGGCCCCAAAAGATTAACAATGTGTTGCTACCCAAAAAATGAACAATATGTTAGGCCCCAAATGAGGAGCTGTGTTAGGCACTGAATGATGAACTATGTGTTAGACCCAAATGATGAACTAAGTTTTAGGCCCCAAATGATGAACATTGTGTTAGGCCCCAAATGACGAACAATCTGTTAAGCCCCAAATGACGAACAATGTGTTAGGCAAAAATGATGGACAGTGTGTTAGGTGCCAAATGACAAACAATGTGTAAGGCCTCAAATGATGAACAATGTGTTAAGCCCCAAATGGTGAACAAAGTATTAATCTCAAAATAATGAACAATGTCTTAGGCCCAAATAATGAACTGTGTTAGGGCCCAAATAACAAACAATGTGTTAGTCCCTAAATAATGTGCTGGACCAAAATGATAAAAAAAATGTATTAAGCCAAAAATAATGAACTTTGTGTTAGGACCCAAATAATGAACAATATGTTACGACCAAAATGATGAACTATGTGTTAGAACCCAAATGATGATCTGTGTTAGGCCCCAAATGATCAACAATGTGGTAGGGCCCAAATGATGAACTGTGTTAGGCACCAAATGATGAACTGTGTGTTAGGCCCCAAATGATGAACAATGTGTTGGGAACCAAATGATGAATTGTGTGTTAGGCCCCAAATGATAAACTATGTGTTAGGCTCCAAATGGTGAACAATGTCTTAGACCCCAAATGATGAACTATATGTTAGTCCCCAAATGATGAACAATGTGTTAGGCCCCAAATGGTAATCTTTGTTAGGCCTCAAATAATGTCGTATGTGTTAGGCGCCAAATGATAACTGTGTTAGACCCAAGTGATAAACTGTGTTAGACACCAAGAGATGAAAAAAGTGTTAGGCCACAAATGATGATCTATGTGATAGGCCCAAAATGATGAACTAAGTGTTAAGCACCCAAATGATGAATTATTTGTTAGGCCCCAAATGATAATCTGTGTTAGGCCCCAAATGACAGAGAATGTGTTAGGCCCAAAATGATGAACTATGTGTTAGGCCTCAAAAGATGAAGTATACGTTAGGCACCAAATGTTGAACTAAGTGTTAGCCCCAAAATATAATCAAAGTGTAAGGCCCCAAATTTTGAACCATTTGTTACACCCTAAATGATGATCTATGTGTAAGGCAGCAAATGATTACCTACAGTATGTGTTAGGCCGCAAATGATGAACTATGTGTTAGGCCCTAAATTATGAACTGTTTGTTAGGCCCCAAATGACGATCTATGTGTTAGGCACCAAATGATAAACTATGTTAGGCCCCAAATGATAAACAATGTGTTTGGCCCCAAATGATGAACAATGTGTTAGCCCCAAATGATGAACTATGTGTTAGGCCCCAAATGACGAACTATGTGTTAGGTACCATATTATGAACTGTGTTAGGTCTCAAATGATAAACTATGTGTTAGGCCCCAAATGATGAACAATATGTTGGGACCCAAATGATGAACAATGTGTTTGGTCCCAAATGATAAACACTGTGTTGGGGCCCAAATGATGAACAATGTGTTAGGCCTCATATGATGAACTGTGTGTTAGACCTCAAATGACGAACAATGTGTTAGGCCCCAAATGAAAAACAATGTATTGAGCCCCAATGGCGAACAATGTGTTAGGCCCCAAATGACGAACAATGTATTGGGCCCCAAATGATGTACAATGTGTTAGGCTCCAAATGATGAAAAATGTGTTATTCCCAAATGTACAATGTGTTTGGTACCAAATTGCAAATAACATGTTAGTCCCCAAATGATGAACTATGTGTTTGGCTCCAAATGATGAACAATGTGCTAGTCCACAAATGATGAACTCTTTGTTACTCCCCAAATGATGAACAATTTGTTAGGTCCTAAATAAAGAACAATATGTTAGGCCCTAATTGATGAACAATGAGTTGGCCCCGAAATGACGAACAATTTGTTATGCCCCAAATGATGAACAATGTGTTAGGCCTCAAATGATGAACTATATGTTATGTTCCAAATGATGAACAATGAGTTAGACCCCAAATGATGAACCGTGTTAGGGGCCAAATTATGAATAATATTTTAGGCCCAAAATGGTGAACTATGTGTTAGGCCCCAGATGATGAACAATGTGTTAGGCCCAAAATGAGAAACAATTTGTTAGGCCCCAAATGATGAATAATGTGCTGGGCCCAAAATGATGAACTGTGTTAGCCCGCAAATAATAATAATATGTGTTAGACCCAAAATGATCATCTATGTGTTAGGACCAAAATAGTGAACAATGTGTTAGGCTCCAAATGATGAACTATGTGTTAGACCCCAAACGATGAACACTGTGTTAGGCCCCAATTGATGAACTATGTGTTAGGCCTCAAATGATAAACTAAGTGTTAGGCCCCATATGATGAACTATATGTTACACCCAGAGTGATGAACAGTGTGTTAGGCCCAAATGATGAACTATGTGTTGGGCCCCAAATGATGAACTATGTGTTGGGCCCGAAATGATGAACAATGCCTTAAGCCCCAAATTATGAACTATGTGTTAGGCCTTAAATGATGAACGATGTGGTAGGCCACAAATAATGATATATGTGTTAGGCCCCAAACGATGAACAATGTGTATGGCCCCAAATAATGAATAATGTGATAGGCCCCAAATGATGAACTATGTGTTAGGGCCAAAATGACAAATACTGTGTTATGCCCCAAATGATGAACCATGTGTTAGGCCTCAAATGTTGAACTATGTGTTAGGCCACAAATATTGAACTATGTGCTAGGCTCCAAATGATAAAAATGTGTTAGACCCCAAATGATGAACTATGTGTTATGCCCCAATGAAAAACAATGTGTTAGGCTGCGAATAATGAACTATGTGTTAGGCCCCAAATGATTAACAATGTGAAAGGCCCCAAATAATGAGCAATGTGTTAGGCCCCAAATGATGAACAATGTGTTCAGCCCAATGAGGAAATCGTGTTAAGCCCCAAATAATGAGCTATCTTTAGACCCCAAGTAATGAACTGTGTTAGGCCAAAAATGTTGAACAATGTTTTAGGCCCCAAAATGATGAACTATATGTTAGGCCCAAAATCATGGACTAAGTTAGGCCCCAAATGAAGAACTGTGTGTTATGCCTAAAAGATGAACAATATGTTAAGCCCAAATAATGAGCAATGTGTTAGTTTCCAAATGATGAACTATGTGTTAGGCCCCAAATGATGAACAATGTGTTAGGCCCTATATAACAATCTATGTGTTAGGCCCCAAATTATAAACAATTTGTTAGACCCCAAATGATGAACAATGAGTTAGGCCCCACATAATGAACTATGGGTTAGGCCCAAAATGAAAAACCATATATTAGGGCCCAAATGACGAACAATGAGTTAGGCCCCAAATGACAAACAATATGTTAGGCCCCAAATGACAAACAATTTGTTAGGCCCCAAATAACGAACTGTATTAAGTCGCAAATATCAAACAATGTGTTAGGCCCCAAATGATGAACTATTTGTTGGTAATAAATGATGAACAATATTAATCCCCCAAATGATGAACAATATGTTTGGCCCCAAATGATGAACTACGCATTAGACCGCAGATGATGAACAATGTGTTGGGCCCCAAATGAAGAACAATGTGTTAGGCCCCACATGACGAACAATGTGGTAGACCCCAAATGATGAAAAATGTGTTGGCAACCAAAATGGCGAACAATGTGTTAGGCCCAAATGATGAACTTTGTGTTAGGCCCCAAATCATGAACTATGTGTTAGGCTCCAAATAATGATCAATGTGTTAGGCCCCAAATGATAAACTATGTGTTAGAACTCAAATGATGAACAATGTGTTACACCCAAAATGATGAACAATGTGTTACACCCCAAATGATGAACAATGTGTTACACCCCAAATGATGAACAATGCGTTTTCCCCAAGTGATAAACAATGTGTTAGGCCCAAAATAACAAACAATGAGTTAATACCCCAAATGACAAACATTGTCTTAGGTCCCAAATGATAAATGATGCATTAGGCCCCAAATCATGAACAATGTGTTAGGTTCCAAATGACGAACAATGTGTTAGGTCCCAAATGATCAACTATGTGTTAGGCCACAAATAATGAACAAAGTGTTAGACCACAAATGACAATGTGTTAGGTCTCAAATCATGAACTGTTTTAGGCCCCAAATGATGAACAATGATTTAGGCCCCAAATGATGAACAATCAGTTAGGTCCAAAATGATAACCTATGTACTAGACTCCAAATGATGAACTATTTTTTATGCCCCAAATGACAATGTTTTAGGTCCCAAATAATGAACTATGTGTTAGCATGCAAATGATGAACAATGTGTTAGGCCCAAATGATGAACAATATGTGAGGCCCCAATTGATGAACAATGTGTTAAGCCCCAAACTGATGACCAATGTGTTACGCCCCAAATGGAGAACTATGTAATAGGCCCCAAATCATGAACATTCTTTTAGCGGCATAATGAACTACATATTAGGACCAGAATAAAAAATAATGTGTTAGACACCGATTGATGAACTAGGTGTTAGGTCCCAAATCATAAACATAAAAAATAATGTGTTAGACACCGATTGATGAACTAGGTGTTAGGTTCCAAATCATAAACAATGTGTTAGGCTCCAAATGATGAAAATTGTGTTAGGCCACAAATGATGAACAATGTGTTAGGCCCCAAATGCTGAACTATGTGTTAGGCCCCAAATGATGATCTATGTGTTAGGCACAAAATGATGAACAATATGTTAAGCTCCAAATAATGAAATATGTGTTATGCCCCAAATAATGAATAATGTGTTAGGCCACAAATGATGAACTGTGTTAGCCCCAAAATGATAAAAAATGTGTTAGCCCCATATGATCATCTATGTGTTAGGCCCCAAGTGATGAACAATGTGCTAGGCTCCAAATGATGAACTATGTGTTAGACCCCAAATGATGAACACTGTGTTAGGCCCCAATTGATGAATTATGTGTTAGGCCTCAAATGATAAACTAAGTGTTAGGCCCCATATGATAAACTATATGTTACACCCTGAGTGACTAACAGTGTGTTAGGCCCAAATGATGAACTATGTGTTTGGCCCCAAATGATGAACAATGTGTATGGCCCCAAGTGATGAATAATGTGATAGGCCCCAAATGATGAACTATGTGTTAGGGCCAAAATGTTAATACTGTGTTATGCCCCAAATGATGAACCATGTGTTAGCCCTCAAATGTTGAACTATGTGTTAGGCCACAAATAATGAACTATGTGTTAGGCTCCAAATAATAAAAAATGTGTTAAACCCCAAGTGATGAACTATGTGTTCTGCCCCAATGATAAACAATGTGTTAGGTTGCGAATAATGAACTATGTGTTAGGCCCCAAATGATTAACAATGTGAAAGGCCCCAAATAATGAGCAATGTGTTAGGCCCCAAATGATGAACAATGTGTTCAACCCACTGAGGAAATTGTGTTAAGCCCAAATTATGAACTATCTTTTAGGACCCAAATAATGAACTCTGTTAGGCCAAAAATGTTGAAAAATGCTTTAGGCCCCAAAATGATGAACTATATGTTAGTCCCAAAGTCATGGACTAAGTTAGGCCCCAAATGAAGAACTATGTGTTAGGCCCAAAAGATGAACAATATGTTAAGCCCCAAATAATGAGCAATGTATTAGTTCCCAAATGATGAACTGTGTGTTAGGCTCCAAATGATGAACAAATTCTTGGGACCCAACTGATGAACTATATGTTAGGCCACAAATGATGAACAATGTGTTAGCTGAGAAATGATCAAATATGTTTTAGGCCCCAAATGATGAACAATGTGGTAGGCCCCAAATGATGGTCTATGTGTTAGGCCCCGAATGATGAACAATATTTTAGGACAGAAATAACAATCTATGTGTTAGGCCCCAAATGATAAACAATTTGTTAGACCACAAATGAAGAACAATGAGTTAGGCACCACATGATGAACTATGGGTTAGGCCCAAAATGACAAACTATATATTAGGGCCAAAATGACAAACAATTTGTTAGGTCCCAAATAACGAACTGTGTTAAGTCGCAAATAACAAACAATGTGTTAGGCCCCAAATGATGAACTATTTGTTAGGTCCCAAATGATGAACAATGTTAATACCCCAAATGATGAACAGTATGTTAGGCCCCAAATAATGAACTACGCATTAGGCCACAAATGATGAACAATGTGTTGGGCTCCAAATAAAGAACAATGTGTTAGGCCCCAAATAACAAACAATGTGTTAGGCCCCAAATGATGAACAATGTGTTGGCAACCAAAAAGGTGAACAATGTGTTAGGCCCAAATGATGAACTTTGTGTTAGGCCCCAAATCATGAACTATGTAATAGGCTCCAAATAATGAACAATGTGTTAGGCCCCAAATGATGAACTGTGTTAGAACTCAAATGATGAACAATGTGTTACACCCCAAATGATGAACAACGTGTTTTCCCAAAGTGATAAACAATGTGTCAGGCATCAAATAATAAACTACATGTTAGGCCCCAAATGATGAACTACATGTTAGGCCCAAAATAACTAACAATGAGTTAATACCCCAAATGACAAACATTGTGTTAGGTCCCAAATGATAAATGATGCGTTAGGCCCAAAATCATGAACAATGTGTTGGGTCCCAAATGACGAACAATGTGTTAGGTCCCAAATGATTAACTATGTGTTAGGCCACAAATAATGAACAAAGTGTTGGACCCCAAATGACAATGAGTTAGGTCTCAAATCATGAACTGTTTTAGGCCCCAAATGATGAACAATGATTTAGGCCCCAAATGATGAACAATCTGTTAGGCCCAAAATGGTGACCTATGTGCTAGACTCCAAATGATGAACTATTTTTTAGGCCCCAAATGACAAACAATGTTTTAGGTCCCGAATAATGAACTATGTGTTAGCATGCAAATGGTGAACAATGAGTTAGGCCCAAATGATGAACAATATGTGAGGCCCCAATTGATGAAAAATGTGTTAGGCCCCAAACTGATGACCAATGTGTTACACCCCAGATGGAGAACTATGTAATAGGCCCCAAATCATGAACATTCTTTTAGCGGGATAATAAACTACATATTAGGACCAAAATAAAAAATAATGTGTTAGGCACCGATTGATGAACTAGGTGTTAGGTCCCAAATCATAAACAATGTTTTAGGCTCCAAATGATGAAAATTGTTAGACCACAAATGATGAACAATGTGTTAGGCCCCAAATTCTAAACTATGTGTTAGACCCCAAATGATGATCTATGTGTTAGGCCCAAAATGATGAACGGTATGTTAAGCTCCAAATAATGAAATATGTGTTAGCCCCAAATAATGAACAATGTGTTAGGCCACAAATGATGAACTTTGTTAGCCCCCAAATGATAAAAAAATGTGTTAGACCCCAAGTGAAGAACAATGTGTTAGGCTCCAAATGATGAACTATGTGTTAGACACCAAATGATGCACACTGTGTTAGGCCCCAATTGATGAACCATGTGTTAGGCCTCAAATGATAAACTAAGTGTTAGGCCCCTTATGATGAACTATATGTTAGACCCAAAGTGATGAACAGCGTGTTAGGCCCAAATGATGAACTGTGTGTTCGGCCCCAAATGATGAACAATGTGTATGGCCCCAAATGATGAATAATGTGATAGGCCCCAAATGATGAACTATGTGTTAGGGCCAAAATGATAAATACTGTGTTATGCCCCAAATGATGAACCATGTGTTAGGCCTCAAATGTTGAACTATGTGTTAGGCCACAAATAATGAACTATGTGTTAGGCTCCAAATAATAAAAAATGTGTTAGACCCCAAATGATGAACTATGTGTTATGCCCCAAATGATTAACAATGTGAAAGGCCCCAAATAATGAGCAAATTGTGTTAAGCCCCAAATGATGAACTATCTTTTAGGCCCCAAAATGATGAACTATATGTTAGTCCCAAAATCATGGACTGAGTTAGGCCCCAAATGAAGAACTATGTGTTAGGCCCAAAAGATGAACAATATGTTAAGCCCCAAATAATGAGCAATGTATTAGTTCCCAAATGATGAACAAATTCTTGGGACCCAAATGATGAATTATATGTTAGGCCACAAATGATGAACAATGTGTTAGCTGAGAAATGATCAAATATGTTTTAGGCCCCAAATGATGAACAATGTGGTAGGCCCCAAATGATGGTCTATGTGTTAGGCCCCGAATGATGAACAATGTTTTAGGCCCTAAATAACAATCTATGTGTTAGGCCCCAAATGATAAACAGTTTGTTAGACCCCAAATGATGAACAATGAGTTAGGCCCCACATGATGAACTATGAGTTAGGCCCAAAACGACAAACTATATATTAGGGCCAAAATGACAAATAATATGTTAGGCCCCAAATGACAAACAATTTGTTAGGCCCAAATAACGAACTGTGTTAAGTCGCAATAACAAACAATGTGTTAGGCCCCAAATGATGAACTATTTGTTAGGTCCCAAATGATGAACAATGTTAATCCCCCAAATGATGAACAATATGTTAGGCCCCAAATGATGAACTACGCATTAGACCGCAGATGATGAACAATGTGTTGGGCTCCAAATAAAGAACAATGTGTTAGGCCCCAAATAACAAACAATGTGTTAGGCCCCAAATGATGAACAATGTGTTGGCAACCAAAAAGGTGAACAATGTGTTAGGCCCAAATGATGAACTTTGTGTTAGGCCCCACATCATGAACTATGTGTTAGGCTCCAAATAATGAACAATGTGTTAGGCCCCAAATGATGAACTGTGTTAGAACTCAAATGATGAACAATGTGTTACGCCCCAAATGATGAACAATGTGATTTCCCCAAGTGATAAACAATGTGTTAGGCATCAAATAATAAACTACATGTTAGGCCCTGTCACAGTGTGTTTATATATTTGTTTAGTATTTATGTTGTTACTATATTTACATCATAATAAGTAATGTTTGTATGTATATAGCGATTTCCGAGTTAAAGACCCAACTGTAATTACCAACGAATTCTTGTTACAGTAATGAAGATTGGTTGTTTTAACTTGTTTTAGACAGTTGTTTAAGTACTGTTTGTCTCTCTTCCGAGGTGAAACAGGAATCAGCAGAAATAACTCGGCAGTTCATTCGTGGTGCTGTTTTGCGGAAGAGCTCGAGATCCCTGCCACCTTGGATTTTATACATCAGCCCTAAAAGTGCTCTTTGTCGGTGTTGGTTGTTTATCGGCACCAAGTATTGGTGTTTGGTGTTTTGAGTTAAATGATGTGCACTGATCGCTATGATCGAGAGGAAGTGTTTATTGGCCGGTCGAAGGCAAATGCATGTTTGAGGTTGTGGCCTTATGCAAAAGGGATAAGTGGCCGTCCGCACGACAGTATCCACGAGTGTACTCGATATCTTTCCTTGTATTTTGGTTATTATTAAATAAGATACCTATTGCTATTTTATATATATTATTAAATAAGATACCTATTGCTTATTTATATATATATAATAATTGTAAAATCAGATTGCAATCATTTTTCTATTTTCGTTACGTACGTAAATTTATTGGTACTTGAGTTATGAAAGTGGTGAAAGTCATTATTGATGAAATGAAGGCCGTTTTTACTTATTGATATTTGTTTGTCATTTATTATATTCACTTGATTGTTCCATATTATTCACTTTTATTATCAATTATATGTTAGATATCTTTTTGCTAAATGTTATAATTAAAACTTTAAAAAACCCATATACTTGTTTATCACCACTTCGTCTGCATCTTTTAAAAGACTAAAAGAACCTTCAAGTACTATTGCATAGGTTGCGTTTAATATATATTAATTAGTGAATAGTACTTGTGACAGGCCCCAAATGATGAACTACATGTTAGGCCCAGAATAACTAACAATGAGTTAATACCCCAAATGACAAACATTGTGTTAGGTCCCAAATGATAAATGATGCGTTAGGCCCAAAATCATGAACAATGTGTTGGGTCCCAATTGACTAACAATGTGTTAGGTCCCAAATGATCAACTGTGTTAGGCCACAAATAATGAACAAAGTGTTAGACCCCAAATGACAATGAGTTAGGTCTCAAATCATGAACTGTTTTAGGCCCGAAATGATGAACAATGATTTAGCCCCCAAATGATGAACAATCTGTTAGGTCCAAAATGATGACCTATGTGCTAGACTCCAAATGATAACTATTTTTTATGCCCCAAATGAGAAAAAATGTTTTAGGTCCCAAATAATGAACTATGTGTTAGCATGCAAATGATGAACAATGTGTTAGGCCAAAAATGATGAACAATGTGTTAGGCCCCAAATGCTGAACTATGTGTTAGACCCCAAATGATGATCTATGTTAGGCCCAAAATGATGAACAATATGTTAAGCTCCAAATAATGAAATATGTGTTATGCCCCAAATCAAGAACAATGTGTTAGGCCACAAATGATGAACTGTGTTAGCCCCCAAATGATAAAAAATGTGTTAGACCCCAAATCATCATCTATGTGTTAGGCCCCAAGTGATGAACAATGTGTTAGGCTCCAAATGATGAACTATGTGTTAGACACCAAATGATGAACACTGTGTTAGGCCCCATATGATGAACTATATGTTAGACCCAGAGTGATGAACAGCGTGTTAGACCCAAATGATGAACTATGTGTTGGGCCCCAAATGATGAACAATGTGTATGGCCCCAGATGATGAATAATGTGATAGGCCCCAAATGATGAACTATGTGTTAGGGTCCAAAATGATAAATACTGTGTTATGCCCCAAATGATGAACCATGTGTTAGGCCTCAAATGTTGAACTATGTGTTAGGCCACAAATAATGAACTATGTGTTAGGATCCAAATAATAAAAAATGTGTTAGACCCCAAATGATGAACTATGTGTTATGCCCAATGATAAACAATGTGTTAGGCTGCGAATAATGAACTATGTGTTAGGCCCCAAATGGTTAACAATGCGAAAGGCCCCAAATAATGAGCAATGGGTTAGGCCCCAAATAATGAGCAATGGGTTAGGCCCCAAATGATGAACAATGTGTTCAACCCAATGAGGAAATTGTGATAAGCCCCAAATGATGAGCTATCTTTTAGGCCCCAAGTAATGAACTGTGTTAGGCCAAAAATGTTGAAAAATGTTTTAGGCCCCAAAATGATGAACTATATGTTAGTCCCAAAATCGTGGACTGAGTTAGGCCCCAAATGAAGAACTATGTGTTAGGCCCAAAAGATGAACAATATGTTAAGCCCCAAATAATGAGCAATGTATTAGTTCCCAAATGATGAACAAATTCTTGGGACCCAAATGATGGACTATATGTTAGGCCACAAATGATGAACAATGTGTTAGCTGCCAAATGATCAAATATGTTTTAGGCCCCAAATGATGAACAATGTGGTAGGCCCCAAATGATGGTCTATGTGTTAGGCCCCGAATGATGAACAATGTTTTAGGCCTTAAATAACAATCTATGTGTTAGGTCCCAAATGATGAACAATTTGTTAGACCCCAAATGATGAACAATGAGTTAGGCCTCACATGGTGAACTATGAGTTAGGCCCAAAATGACAAACTATATATTAGGGCCAAAATGACAAACAATATATTAGGCCCCAAATGACAAATAATTTGTTATGCCCCAAATAACGAACTGTGTTAAGTCGCAAATAACAAACAATGTGTTATGCCCCAAATAATGAACTATTTGTTAGGTCCCAAATGATGAACAATGTTAATCCCCCAAATGATGAACAATAAGTTAGGCCCCAAATGATGAACTACGCATTAGACCGCAGATGATGAACAATGTGTTGGGCTCCAAATAAAGAACAATGTGTTAGGCCCCACATAACAAACGATGTGTTAGGCCCCAAAATGATGAACAATGTGTTGGTAACCAAAAAGATGAACAATGTGTTAGGCCCAAATGATGAACTTTGTGTTAGGCCCCAAATCATGAACTATGTGTTAGGCTCCAAATAATGAACAATGTGTTAGGCCCCAAATGATGAACTGTGTTAGAACTCAAATGATGAACAATGTGTTACGCCCCAAATGATGAACAATGTGATTTCCCCAAGTGATAAACAATGTGTTAGGCATCAAATAATAAACTGCATGTTAGCCCCCAAATGATGAACTACATGTTAGGCCCAAAAAACGAACAATGAGTTAATACCCCAAATGACAAACATTGTGTTAGGTCCCAAATGATAAATGATGCGTTAGGCCCAAAATCATGAACAATGTGTTGGGTCCCAAATGACTAACAATGTGTTAGGTCCCAAATGATCAACTATGTGTTAGGCCACAAATAATGAACAAAGTGTTAGACCCCAAATGACAATGAGTTAGGTCTCAAATCATGAACTGTTTTAGGCCCCAAATGATGAACAATGATTTAGGCCCCAAATGATGAACAATCTGTTAGGTCTAAAATGATGACCTATGTGCTAGACTCCAAATGACGAACTATTTTTTATGCCCCAAATGACAAACAATGTTTTAGGTCCCAAATAATGAACTATGTGTTAGCATGCAAATGATGAACAATGTGTTAGGCCCAAATGATGAACAATATGTGAGGCCCCAATTGATGAACAATGTGTTAGGCCCCAAATTGATGACCAATGTGTTACACCCCAAATGAAGAACTATGTAATAGGCCACAAATCATGAACAATCTTTTAGGCGGCATAATGAACTACATATTAGGACCAAAATAAAGAATAATGCGTTAGGGACCGATTGATGAACTAGGTGTTAGGTCCCAAATCATAAACAATGTGTTAGGCTCCAAATGATGAAAATTGTGTTAGGCCACAAATGATGAACAATGTGTTAGGCCCCAAATGCTGAACTATGTGTTAGACCCCAAATGATGACCTATGTGTTAGGCCCAAAATGATGAACGATATGTTAAGCTCCAAATAATGAAATGTGTTATGCCCCAAATAATGAAATATGTGTTATGCCCCAAATAATGAACAATGTGTTAGGCCACAAATGTTGAACTATGTGTCAGACCACAAATGATGAACTATGTGGTAGGCCCCAAACCATGAACTATTTATTAGGTCCCAAATGATGAAAAATTTATTAGGTCCCAAATGATGAAAAATATATTAGGCCCCAAATGATGAACTGTGTTAGAACTCAAATAGTGAACAATGTGTTAGACCCCAAATTATAAACTATGTGTTATGCCCTATATAATGAACAATGTGTAAGGCCGCAAATGATTATCTATGTGTTAGGCCCAAATAATAAACAATGTATTAGGCCCCAAATGATGAACAATGTGTTAGGCTCCAAATAATAAACTGTGTTAGGGCCCAAATGGCAAACTGTGTTGGGGCCCAAATATTTAAAAATTTGTTATGCCCCAAATGATGAACAATGTGTTAGGCCCCAAATGACGAACTACATGTGAGGCCCCAATGGTGAACAGTGTTAGGACCCCAATGATGAACAATGTGTTAGGCACCAAATAATGAACAGTGTGTTAGGCCCCGAATGATGAAATGTGTGTTAGGTCACAAATGATAAACACTGTTATAGGCCCCAAATGATGAACAATGGTAACGCCCCAGATGTTCAACTATGTTTTAGACCCCAAACAATTAACTAAGTCTTAGGCTCCAAATGACGAAAAGTGTGTTATGCCACAAATGATGAACAATGAGTTAGCCCCCAACTGATGAACAATTTGTTAGGCCCCAGTGATGACCTATGTATTAGGCCACAAATTATGAACAACGCATTAGGCCGAAAATGACGAACATTGCGTTACACCCCAAATGACGAACAATATGTTAGGCCCCAAATGATAAACTAAGCATTAGATCACAAATGATGAACTATGTGTTAAGACCCAAATGATAAACGATGAGCTAGGCCCCAATTGATGAACAATTTGTTAGGCCACAATGATGAACTGTGTGTTAGGCCACAAATGATGAACAACGCATTAGGCTGAAAATAACAAACATTGTGTTACACCCCAAATGACGAACAATATGTTATGCCCCAAATGATAAACTAAGTATTAGATCCCAAATGATGAACTATGTGTTAAGACCCAAATGATAAAAAATGTGTTAGGCCCCAAATGATGAACAATGTGTTAGGCCCAAATGCTGAGCTGTCTTAGGTCCCAAATGCTGAGCTGTCTTAGGTCCCAAATGATGGACTACAGTATATGTTAGGCCCCAAATGAAGAACTATGTGTTAGGTCCCAAATGATGAACAGTGTGTTAGGCCCCAAATGATGAACGATGTGTTAGGCACCAAATGATGAACTATGTGTTAGACCTATGATGATGAACTATATGTTAGTCCCCAAATGCTGAACAAGGTGTTTGGCCCCAAATGACAGACAATGTGTTAGGCCCCAAATGATAAACAATGTGTTAGGCCCCAAATGATGAGAAATGTGTTGGGCCCAAATAATTAACTATGTGTTAGGCCCCAAATGACGAACAATGTGTGAGGCCCCAAATGATGAAATATGTTAGGCCCCGAATAATGAACAATGTGGTTCGCCCAATATTATGATCTATGTGTTAGGCCCCAAATGGTGAACAATGTATTAGGCCCCAAATGATGATCTATGTGTAAGGCCCCAAATGATGAACAATGGGTTAGGCTCCAAATAATGAACAATGTGTTAGGTCGCAAATGATGAACTGTGTGTTAGGCCCAAAATGACAAATTTGTGTTTGGGCACAAATGACAAACAATGTGTTAGGCCCAAAATGATGAACAATGTCTTAGCCCACAAATGACAAACAATTTGTTAGGCCCCAAATGACAAACTGTGTTAGTTCCCAAATGATGAATTATATGCTAGGTCCGAAATGATGAACTGTGTGTTAGGCCCCAAATGATGAACAATTTGTTAGCCCCAAAATTATGAAAAATGTGTTAGGGCCCCAACTGATGAACTATGTGTTAGGTCCCAAATGATGAACACTGTGTTAGTCCCCAAATGATGAACAATATGTTAAGTCCTAGATGACAAACAATGTGCTAGGCCCCAAGTGACGAACAATGTTTTAGGCCCAAAATGATGAACAATGTGTAAAAGAGTTAAGTATATCTTAGCTTAACCAGACCACTGAGCTGATTAACAGCTCTCCTAGGGCTGGCCAGAAAGATTAGATTTATTTTACGTGGCTAAGAACCAATTGGTTAACTAGTGTTTATTGTGGAATCCGAACTCCATTATAGCGAGAAATGAATTTCTATCACCAGAAATAAATTCCTCTTATTCTTCACTGGCCGGCAGAGATTCAAACTCGCCGCCAGCAGAGTGCTAGCTGAAAACAGAACCCACTCGCCCAACGAGGAACTGAGAATGTGTAGGTCCCCAAATGCCGAACAATGTGTTATGCCCCAAATAATGAACTGTGTTGGGTACCAAACGATAAACTATGTGTTAGGCTCCGAATAATGAGCAATATGTTAGGCCCCAAATGATGAACTGTGTTAGGCCTCAAATGATGAACAATGTCTTAGGTCTCAAATGATGAACAATGTGTTATGCCCCAAATAATGAACAATTGTGTTAGGCATCAAAAATGAACAAGGTGTTAGACCTCAAATGATGAGCTATGTGTTAGGCCCCAAATGATGAACTATGTATTAGGCCCCAAATAATGAGCAATGTTTTAGTCCCCAAATGATAAACTACATGTTAGGTGCAAATTGATGAACGAGTTAATCCCCAAATGAAGAACTGTGTGTAGTTCACACATATTGAACAATTTGTTAGGCCCCAAATGATGAATAATGTGTTAGGTTCCAAATGATGAACAATGTGTTAGGTCCCAAACAATTAACTATGTGATAGGCCACAAAGGATGAACAATGTGTTATGCCCCAAATGATGAACAATGTGTTATGTCTTAAATGATGACTGTTTTAGGCACCAAAATGATAAACAATATGTTAATCCCAAAATGATGAACAATGCATTAGGCCCCAAATGATGAACAATGTCTTAGGCCCCAAATGATGAACTGTGTTAAGGCCCAAATGACGAACAATGTGTTAGGCCCCAAATGAAGAACAATGAGTTAGGCACCAAATGACGAACTATATGTTAGGTCACTAATGACAAACAATCTTTTAGGACCCAAATGATGAACAATGTGTTAGGCCCCAAATGAAGAACAATGTGTTAGGCCCCAAATGATGAACTATACAGTATGTTAGGTCACTAATGATGAACAATGTCTTAGTACCCAAATGATGAACAATATGTTAGGCCCCAAATAATGAACAATGTGTTAGGCCCCAAATGATAAATTGTGTTAGGTCCCAGATGATAAACACTGTGTTAGGCCCCAAATGGTGAACAATGTGTAACACCCGTAATGATGAACTATGTTTTAGACCCAAACTATTAACTTTGTGTTAGGTCCCAAATGACGAAAAAGGTGTTTGGCCCTAAATGATGAACTATGCATTAGGGGCCCAAATGATGAACTATGTTTACGACCCAAATGATGAACTATGTTTTACACCCCATATGGTGAACAATTTGTTATGCCCCAAATGAGGAACAATGAGTTAGGACCAAAATTGATGATGAACTATGTGTTAGGCCACAAATGATGAACAACATGCTAAGTCAAAAATGACAAACAATGTGTTACGCCCCAAATGACAAACAATGAGTCAGGCTGCAAATTATAAACTAAGTATTAGGTCCCAAATGATAAACTATGTGTTAGAACCCAAATGATAAACAATGTGTTAGGCCCCAAATGATGAACAATGCGTTAGGGCCCAAATACTGAACTGTGTTGGTTCCAAAATGATGGACTATGTGTTATGCCCCAAAAGAGGAACTATGTGTTATGTCCCAAATGATGAACAACGTGATAGGCCCCAAATGATGAACAATACGTTAGGCACCAAGTAATGAACTATGTGTTATACCCCAAATGAAGAATTACATGTTAGACCCCAAATAACGGACAAAATGTTAGGCATCAAATGATGAACAATGTGTTAAACCTCAAATAATGAGCAATGCCCTGTGCACCAAATGATGAACTATGTGTTAGGCCCCAAATGACGAACAATGTGTGAGCCCCCAAATGATAAAATATGTGGTAGCCCCTAAATGATGAACAATATAATAGGCCCCTATGATGATCTGTGTGTTAGGCTCCAAATGGTGAACAATGTGTTTGGGCCCAAATGATAACATCTGTGTAAGACCCCAAACGATGAACAATGTGTTAGGCTCCAAATGATGAATAACATGTTAGGCCCCAAACGATGAACTGTGTGTTAGGCCCAAAATGACAAACTATGTGTTAGGGCCCAGATTACGAACAATGTGTTAGGCCCCAAATGACAAAAAATTTGTTAGGCCCAGATGACGAATGGTGTTAGGTCCCAAATGATGAACTATGTGTTAGGTCCCAAATGAGAAACTGTGTTAGACTCCAAACGATGAACAATTTGTTATGCCCCAAATTATGAAAAATATGTTAGACCCCAAATGATGAACTACATGTTAGGTCCCAAATGATAAACACTATGTTAGTCCCCAAATGACGAACAATGTGTAACATGTAAATGATGAACTATTTGTTAGACAGCAAATGATGAACAATGTGTTAAGTCCTAAATGACAAACAATGTATTAGGCCCCAAATGACAAACAATGTGTTAGGCCCCAAATGATGAACAATATGTTGGTCCCTAAATGGCGAACAATGTCTCAGGCCCCAAATGATGAACTATGTGTTAAGCCCCAAACAATAAGCAGTGTGTTAGGCTCCAAATGATGGACAATGTGTTAGATCTCAAATGATGAACCATGTGTTAGGCCCCAAGTGGTGAACAATGTGTTAGGCCTCAAATGATGAACTATGTGCTCCGACCCAAACATGAAACAATGCATTAGGCCCCAAATGTGTAAGGCCTCAAATAATGAACTTTGTGTTATGCCCCAAATGATGAACTATGTATTTGGCCCCAATGATGTATAATATTTTAGACCCCAAAACATAAACTACATATTAGCCGCAAATTGACGAACAATGAGTTAATCCCCAAATGATGAACAGTGTGTAAGGTCTCACATGTTGAACAATGTGTTATAACCCAAATGATCGACAATGTGTTAGGCCCCAAATGACGCAAAATGTGTTAGGTCCCAAATGATCAACTATGTGTTAGGCCACCAATGATGAACAATGTGTTATGCCCCAAATGACAAACAATGCGCTAGGTCTTAAATGAACTGTTTTAGCCCCAAATGATAAACAATGTGTTAGGCCCCAAATGATGCACGATGTGTTAGGTCCCAAATGATGAACTATGTGTTACACTCCAAATGATGAACAATGTGTTAGGCCACTGATGACGAGCAATGTTTTAGGTCCCAAATAATGAACTCTGTTTTAGCCTCCAAATGATGAACAATGTGTTAAGCCCAAATGATAAACAATGTTTTAGGTAAAAAATAATGAACTATGTGTTAGGCCAAAAATAATTAACTAAGTGTCATGCCCCAAAAATGAACAATCTGTTAGGCCTCAAAATTATAACCAATTTATAAGGCCCCAAATGATAAACAATGTTTTAGGCTGCAAATAATAAACTACACGTTAGGTCCCAAATGATGAACTATGTGTTAGGACTCAAATGCTGAACTATGTGTTAGGTCCCAAATGATGGACTGTGTTATGCCCCAAATGAAGAACTATGATGAACAAAGTATTAGGACCCAAATAATCAACTATATGTTGTTAGGCCCTGTGTGTAAGGGCCCAAATGATGAACTATGTGTTAGGGTCCAAATGATGAACAATGCATTAGGCCCCAAATTATGAACTGTGTTAGGCCGAAAATGACAAACTATATGTTAGGGCCCAGATTATGAACAATGTGTTAGGCTCCAAATGACAAAAAATTTGTTATGCCCTAGATGACGAATTGTGTTAGGTCCCAAATAATGAACTCTGTGTTAGGTCCCAAATGAGGAACTATGTGTTAGGCCCCAAAGAATGAAGAATTTGTTAGGACCTAAACTATGAAAAATGTGTTAGACCCCAAATGATGAACAATGTGTTAGGTCCCAAATGATAAACAAAGTGTTAAGAACAACAATGTTTAGGCCCTCAAATGACAAACTATTTGTTTAGGCCCAAAATGATGAACAATGTGTTAGGCCCCAAATGATGTTCTAAAAAATGACAGACAATGTGTTAGGCCCCAATTGACGAACAATGTGTTAGGCGCAAATGATGAACAATGTGTTGGTCCCCAAATGGCGAACAATGTGTCAGGTCCCAAATGATGAACTATATGTTAAGGCCCAAATGATGAACTATGTGTTAGGCTCCAAATGATGAGCAATGTGTTAGGCCCCAAATGATGAACTATGTGTTAGAGGCCCCAAATGATGAACAATGTGTTTAGGCCTCAAATGATGAACTATGTGCTTAGGCCCTATTGAAAATGATTGAACTATGTGTTAGGCCCCAAATGATGAACTATGTATTTTACAAATGATGAATAACATTCTAGGCCAAAATGATAAACCCCAAATGATGAACAATGTGTTAGGTCCAAATGATGAACAATGTGTTAGGCCCCAAATGATCAACAGTGTGTTAGGCCCCAAATAATGAAATGTGTTAGGTCCCAAATGATCAACTATGTGTTAGGCCACCAATGATGAACAATGTGTTATATCCCAAATGACAAACAATGTGTTATGTCCCAAATGACAAACAATGTGTTAGGCCTTGAATGATGAACTCTTTTAGGCCCCAAATGATAAAAAATATGTTAGGCCCCAAATGATGCACAATGTGTTAGGTCCCAAAGGATGAACTTTGTATTACACTCCAGATGATGAACAATGTGTTAGGCCCTAATGACGAACAATGTGCTGGGTCCCAAATAATGAACTATGTGCTAACCTCCAAATGATGAACAATGTGTTAAGCCCAAATGACAAACAATGTTTTAGGTCAAAAATTATCAACTATGTTAGGCACCAAATAATTAACAATGTTTTATGCCCCAAGTAATGAATAATCTGTTAGGCACCGAAATTATAACCAATTTATTACGCCCCAAATGATGAACTTTGTGTTAGGCCCCAAATGATGAACAATGTTTTAGGCTGCAAATCATGAACTATGTGTTAGGCCCCAAATGGAGAACTATGTATTAGGTCACAAATGATGAACAAAGTGTTAAGCTCCAAATGATCAACTATATATTAGATCTCAAATGGAGAACTACATGTTAGGCCCGAAATCATGAACAATGTATTAGGCCCCAAATGATGTTCTATGTGATAGGCCCCAAATGATGAAGTATGTGTTTGGCCCCAGATGATAAACAATGTGTTAGGCAACAAATGCTGAACTATTTGTTAGGCCCCAAATAATGAACTATGTAATAGTTCCCAAATGATGAACAATGTGTTAGACCCAAATGATAAACTATGTGTTATGCCCCAAATGAAGAACAATGTGTTAGGCACCAAATGATGAACTATGTGTTCGCCCCAAATGATAAACAATGTGTTAGACTTCAAATGATGAATAATGTGTTAGGCCCAAATTATCAACAATGTGTTAGGCCCCAAATGATGAACTATGTGTTAGGCCCCAAATGATGAACTATGTATAAGGCCCCAAATGGTAAACAATGTGTTAGGCCCCAAATGATGAACAATGTGTTAGGCCCCAAATGATGAACTATGTATAAGGCCCCAAATGGTGAACAATGTGTAAAGCCCTAAATGATGATCAGTGTGTTAGCCCAAAGGATGAACAATGTGTTAGGCACCAAATGATGAACGTTGGGTTAAGCCCGAAATGATGAACTATGTTACTTCCCAAAGGATGAACAATGTGTTAGGTCACAAATGATAAGCTATGAATTAGGCCCCAAATGAACATTCATATCCTAGGCCCTAAATAATGAACTACATGATAGGCCCAAAATGATGAACAAGGCGTTAGGCCCCAAATAATGAACAATGCACTTGGCCTAAAATAATGAACTATGTGTTAGGTCCCAAATGATGATCTATGTGTTAGGAAACAAATGATGAACAATGTGTTAGGCCCCAATGTTGAACAATGTGTTAGACCCAAAATGCTGAACGAGGTGTTGGGTACAAATGATGGACTATGTGTTTAGCCCCAAATGAAGAACTGTGTTATGTTACAAATTATGAACAATGAGTTAGGCCCCAAATGATGAACTATGTGTTAGGCCCCTAATCAGGAACTATGTGTTTGGCCCCAAATGATGAACAATGTATCATGCCCCAAATAATGAACTATGTGTTTGGCCCCAATTGATGAACTATGTGTTAGTCCTCAAATGATGATCCTTGTGTAAGGCCCCAAATGGTATACAATGTGTTCAGCCCCAAATGATGAACTATGCATTAGGCCCCAATTTGTGAACAATGTATTAGGCCCCAAATGATGAACAGTGCTTTAGGCCCCAAATGATGATCAATGTGTTAACCCCAAATGATGAACAATGTGTTAGGCACCAAATGATGAACGTTGTGTTAAGCCCAAAATAGTGAACTATGTGTTACAAAATGATGAACAATGTGTTAGGCCCCAAATGATGAGCAATGTGTTAGGCCCCAAATGAACATCCATGTGCTAGGCCCTAAATAATGAACTACATGATAGACCCAAAATGATGAACAAGGCAATAGGCCCCAAATAATGAACAATGCATTTGGCCTAAAATAATGAACTATGTGTTAGGTCCCAAATGATGATCTATTCGTTAGGAAAGAAATGATGAAGAATGTGTTAGGCCCCAAATGATGAACAATGTGTGAGGAACAAAATGCTGAATGAGGTGTTATGTCCCAAAAGACAGCCTATGTGTTAGCCCCCAAATGAGGAACTGTGAGTTGGGTGCCACATCATAAACAATGTGTTAGGCCCCAAATGATGAACTGTGTGTTAGGCCCCAAACCATGAACTATGTGTAAGACTCCAAATGATGAACAATGTGTTATGCCCCAAATGATGAACTATGTGTTTGGCCCCAAATGAGGAACTGTGTTAGGTCTCAAATAAGGAACTGTCTCTTAGGCCACAAATGATGATGAATGTGTTAGGCCCCAAAAAATGAACAATGTGTTAGGCCCCAAAAGGATGAACAATGTCTTAGGCCCCGAATGATGAACACGGTGTTAGTCCCCAAATGATGATCAATGTGTAAGGCCCCAAATGATGAAAAATGTGTTAGACCCAAATGATGAACAACGTGTTGGGCCCCAAATTATGAACTATGTGTTAAGGCCAAAATGACAAACTATGTTTTAGGTCCCAAATGATGAACAATATTTTAGTTTCCAAATGATGAACAATGTGTTATGTGCCAAATGACAAACAAATTCTTAGGTCCCAAATGACGAATTATGTTAGTTCGCAAATGAAGAACTATGTGTTGGTCCCAAACCATGAACTATGTGTTAGGCCCCAAATTTTGAACAATTTGTTAGGGCCTAAATAATGAACAATGTTTTTGGCCCCAAATAAATAACTATTTGTTAGGTCCCAAATGATGAACAGTGCGTTAGTCACCAAATGATGAACAATGAGTTAGCCCCCAAATGACGAACTATGTGTTACACCACAAATGATGAACAATATGTTAGGTCCTAAATGACGAACAATGTGTTAGGACACAAATGACGAACAATGTGTTAGGCCCCAAATGATGAACAATGTGTTGATCCACAAATGGCGAACAATGTGTTAGGCCCCAAATTATGAATTATGTGTTAGGACCCAAATGAACTATATGTTAGGCTCCAAATGATGAACTATATGTTAGGCCTCAATTGACGTAAAATGTGTTAGATCCCAAATCATCAACTATGTGTTAGATCACAAATGATGAACTATGGGTTATGCCCCAAATAACGAACAATGAGTTAGGTCTTAAATGATGAACTGTTTTATCCCACAAATGATGAACTATGTGTTAGGCTCCAAATTATGAACAATGTGTTAGGCCCAAATGACAAACAATGTTTTATGTCCCAAATTATGAACTATGTGTTACCCTCCAAATAATGAACAATGTGTTAGGCCCAAATGACAAAAAATGTGATAGATCCTAAATGATGAACTATGTGTTGGGTCCCAAATGCTTAACAATGTGTTAGGACACAAATAATGAACAAAATGGTATGCCCCAAAATGATGACCAATGTGTTAGGTCACAAATGATGAACTATGTGTTAGGTCCCAAATGATGAACAATGTTTTAGGCCTCAATTCATGAACTAAGTGTGAGGCCAAAAATGACGAACAATGCGTTAGGTGTAAAATAATGAACTATATGTTAGGTCCCAAATCACTAACTATGTGTTAGGAACCAAATGATGAACAATGTGTTAGGCCACAAATGTTGAACAATGTGTTAGGCCCCAACTGGCGATCAATGAATTAGACCCCAAGTGATGAACTATGCTAGACCCCAAATGATGAACTACATGTTAGACCCCAAAAGATGAACAATCCTTTAGGCCCCAGATGACTAATATTTTAGGCCCCAAATAACGAATAATGTGTTAGGCCTCAAATGATGAACTATGTATAAGGCCCCAAATGGTGAACAAAGTATAAAGCACCAAATGATGATCAATGTGTTAGCCCAAATAATGAACAATGTGTTAGGCACCAAATGATGAATGTTGTGTTAAGCCCAAAATGATGAACTATGTGCTACTTCCCAAAGGATGAACAATGTTTTAGGTCACAAATGATGAGCTATGAGATAGGCCCCAAATGAACATACATATCCTAGGCCCTAAATGATGAACTACATGATAGACCCAAAATGATGAACAAGGCATTAGGCCCAAATAATGAACAATGCATTTGGCATAAAAAATGGACTGTGTTAGGTCCCAAATGATGATCTATGTGTTAGGAAACAAATGATGAACAATGTGTTAGGGCCCAAATGATGAACAATGTGTTAGGCCCAAAATGCTGAACAAGGTGTTGAGTCCCAAATGATGGACTATGTGTTCAGCCCCAAATGAAGAACTGTGTGTTAGGTTACAAATTATGAACAATGTGTTAGGCCCCAAATGATGAACTAATGTGTTTGTCCCCAAATAATGAACAATGTATCATGCCCCAAATAATGAACTATTTGTTTGGCCCCAATTGATGAACTATGTGTTAGGCCTCAAATTATAAACATGTGTTAGGCGAAAAATGATAAACAATTTATTAGGCCCCAAAAATGAACAGTGTGTTATTCCTCAAATGATGATCTTTGTGTAAGGCCCCAAATGATAAACAATGTGTTAAGCCCCAAATGATGAACTATGTATTAGGCCCCAATTTGTGAACAATGTATTAGGCCCCAAATGTTGAACAGTGCCTTAGGCCCCAAATGATGATCTATGTGTTAACCCCAAATGATGAACAATGTGTTAGGCACCAAATGACGAACGTTGTATTAAGCCCAAAGTGATGAACTATGTGTTACTTCCCAAATGATGAACAATGTGTTAGGCCCCAAATGATGAGCAATGTGTTAGGCCCCAAATGAACATCCATGTGCTAGGCCCTAAATAATGAACTACATGATAGACCCAAAATGCTGAACAAGGCAATAGGCCCCAAATAATGGACAATGTGTTAGGTCCCAATTGATGATCTATTCGTTAGGAAAGATGTGATGAAGAATGTGTTAGGCCCCAAATGATGAACAATGTGTGAGGAACAAAATGCTGAACGAGGTGTTATGTCCCAAATGATGGACTATGTGTTAGCCCCCAAATGAAGAACTGTGAGTTGGGTGCCACATCATAAACAATGTGTTAGGCCCCGAATGATGAACAATGTGTTAGGCCCCAAACCATGAACTATGTGTAAGACTCCAAATGATGAACAATGTGTTATGCCCCAAATGATGAACTATGTGTTTGGCCCCAAATGAGGAACTGTGTTAGGTCTCAAATAATGAACTGTCTTAGGCCACAAATGATGATGAATGTGTTAGGCCCCAAAAAATGAACAATGTGTTAGGCCCCAAATGATGAACAATGTCTTAGGCCCCAAATGATGAACACGGTGTTAGTCCCCAAATGATGATAATGTGTAAGGTCCCAAATGATGAAAAATGTGTTAGACCCAAATGATGAACAATGTGTTAGACCCCAAATTATGAACTATGTGTTAAGGCCAAAATGACAAACTATGTGTTAGGTCCCAAATGATGAACAATATTTTAGTTTCCAAATGATGAACAATGTGTTACGTGCCAAATGACAAACAAATTCTTAGGTCCCAAATGACGAATTATGTTAGTTCGCAAATGAAGAACTTTGTGTTAGGTCCCAAACCATGAACTATGTGTTAGGCTCCAAATGTTGAACAATTTGTTAGGGCCCAAATAATGAACAATGTTTTTGGCCCCAAATAAATAACTATTTGTTAGGTCCCAAATGATGAACAGTGAGTTAGTCGCCAAACGATGAACAATGAGTTAGCCCCCAAATGATGAACTATGTGTTACACCACAAATGATGAACAATATGTTAGGTCCTAAATGACGAACAATGTGTTAGGACACAAATGACGAACAATGTGTTGGGCCCCAAATGATGAACAATGTGTTGGTCCTCAAATGGCGAACAATGTTTAGGCCCCAAATTATGAATTATGTGTTAGGCCCCAAATGAATGAACAATATGTTAGGCTCCAAATGATGAGCAATGTGTTAGGCCACAAATCATGAACTATGTGCTAGGCCCCAAATGATGAACACGTGCTAGACCTCAAATTATGACCTATGTATTAGGCCCAAAATAATGAAAAATGTGTTGGCCCCAAATGATGAAAAATGTGTTAGGCCCCAAATGATAAACAATGTGTTAGGCCTGAAATGATGAACTGCAAAATGACAAACAATGAACAATTAATCCTATGATGAACTGTGAACAAATGATAAACAATAAGTTAGCTCCCCATATGATGAAAAATTTTTGTTAGGCCCCAAATGATGAACAATGTGTTAGGCCCCAATTGACGTAAAATGTGTTAGATCCCAAATCATCAACTATGTGTTAGGCCACAAATGATGAACTATGGGTTAAGCCCCAGATGACGAACAATGAGTTAGGTCTTAAATGATGAACTGTTTTATCCCACGAATGATGAACTATGTGTTAGGCTCCAAATTATGAACAATGTGTTAGGCCCAAATGACAAACAATGTTTTATGTCCCAAATGATGAACTATGTGTTACCCTCCAAATAATGAACAATGTGTTAGGCCCAAATGACAAACAATGTGATAGATCCTAAATGATGAATTATGTGTTGGGTCCCAAATGATGAACAGTGTGTTAGGCCACAAATAATGAACAATGTGTATGCCCAAAATGATGACCAATGTGTTAGATCAAAATGATGAACTATGTGTTAGGTCCCAAATGATGAACAATGTTTTAGGCCTCAATTCATGAACTAAGTGTGAGGCCAAAAATTACAAACAATGCGTTAGGTGCAAAATAATGAACTATATGTTAGGTCCCAAATCATTAACTGTGTTAGGAACCAAATGACGAACATTGTGTTAGGCCACAAATGATGAGCAATGTGTTAGGCCCCAAATGAGGAACAATGAATTAGACCCCTTATGATGAACTATATGTCAGACCCCAAATGATGAACTACATGTTAGACCCCAAAAGATGAACAATCCTTTAGGCCACAAATGACTAATATTTTAGGCCCCAAATAACGAATAATGTGTTAGGCCCCAAATGATAAACAACGTATTAGGCCCCAAATGATGAACTATGTGTTAGGCCTCACACAATAAACTGTGTTAGGCTCCAAATGATGAGAAATGTGTTAGGCCCCAAATGATGAACTATGTGTTAGACCCCAAATGATGAACAATGTGTTAGGCCTCAAATGGTGAAATGTGTTACGCCTCAATTAATGAACAATGTGTTACGCCCCAAATGATGAACAATGTGTTAGACCTCAAATGATGATCTACGTCTTAGCCCCCAAATGATGAACTATGTATTTGGCCCCAAATGATTAATAATAATTTAGGCCCCAAAAGATAAACTACGTGTTTGGCTCAAATTGACATACAATGAGTTAATCCCCAAATAACGAATGATGAACTATGATGAACTATGTGTTAGGTCCCAAATGATGAACATTGTGTTAGACCTCAAATAATGAACAATGTCTTAGGCCCCAAATTATCAACAATGTGTTAGGCCCCAAATGATGAACAGTGTCTTAGGCCCCAAATGATGAAGAGTGTTTTATGTCCCAAATGATGATCAATGTGTTAGCCCCAAATGATGAAAATTGAGTTAGGCACCAAATGATGAACGATGTGTTAAGCCCAAAATGATGAATTATGTGTTAGGTAAAAAATAGTGAACAATGTGTTAGACCCCAAATGATGAACAATGCATTAGGCCCCCAAAAACATCCATGTGTTAGGCCCTAAATAATGAACTATATGATTGACTGAAAATAACAAACAATATGTTTGGCCTCAAATAATGAACTATGTGTTAGGTCTCAAAAATGAACTATGTGTTAGGACCCAAATGATGAATTGTGTGTATACTCTAAATGGAGATCCATTTGTTAGGCCCCAAATTACGAACAATATGTTAGGTCCAAAATAATGAACTATGTGTTATCCTTCAAATAATGAACAATGTGTTAAGCCCAAATGACGAACAATATTTTAGGTCCCAAATAATTAAATATGTGTTATGCCCCAAATAGTGAACAATCTGTTAGGCCCCAAAATTATGACCAATTTGTTAGGCCCCAAATAATGAACAATGTTTTCTGCCACAAATAATGAACTACTGTATATGTTAGGTCCCAAATGATGAACTATGTGTTAGGACCCAAATTCTGAACTATGTGTTAGGTCCCAAATGATGCACTATGTGTTAGGCCACAAATGAAAAACTATGTGTTAGGTCCAAAATGATGAACAATGTGTTTGACCCCAAATGATCAACTATATGTTAGACCTAAAATGGTGAACTACATGCTAGGCCCCAAATGATGAACATGTTTTAGGCCCCAAATGGCTAACAGTAATGTTAGGTTGCAAATAACAAACATTGTGTTTGGTCCCAAATGGCAAACAATGTGTTAGGCCCCAAATAACGAAGAATGTGTTAGACCCCAAATAATGAACATGTGGTTGGTTCCAAATGATGAACAATGTGTTAGGCCCCAAATGATGAACAATATGTTATGCTCCAAATGATGGACTACATGTTAGGACCCCAAATGATGAACAATGTATTAGGCCCCAAATTATGTTTTATGTGATAGGCCCCAAAAGATGAACTATATATTAGGCCCAAGATGATAAAAAATGTGTTAGGCCCCAAATACTGAACTATGTGTTACACCCCAAATGATAAATTATGTAAGAGGCCACAAATGATGAACAATGTGTTAGGCCCCAAATGATGAATTGTGTATTAGGCCCCAAATTATGAACAATATGTTATGCTCCAAATGATGAACTATGTGTTAAGACCCCAATTGATGAACTATGTATTTGGTCCCAAATGATTAATAATAATTTAGGCCCCAAAAGATAAACTACACATTTGTCTCAAATTGACGAACAATTAGTTAATCCCCAAAAGCGAATAATGTGTTAGGTCCCACATGTTGAACAATTTGTTAGGTCCCAAATGATCAACAATGTGTTAGGCCCCAAATGACGGAAAATGTGTTAGGTCCCAAACTATCAACTATTTCTTAGGCACAAATCATGAACAATGTGTTATGCCCCATATGATGAACAATGTGTTAGGTCTTAAATGATGAACTGTTTTAGGCCCTAAATGATAAACAATGTGTTAGGGCCCCAAATCAAGAACAATGTGTTAGGTCCCAAATGATGAACTATGTGTTATGGTCTAAATGATGAGTAATGTGTTAGGCCCCAAATGATGAACAATGTGTTAGGTCCCAAATAATGAACTATGTGTTAGCCTCCAAATGATGAAGAATGTGTTAAGCCCAAATAACGGACAATGTTTTAGGTCCCAAATGATGAACTATGTGTTAGGCACCAAATAATTAAAGATGTTATGCCCCAAATAATGAAAAATCTGTTAGGCCCCAAAATTATCACCAATTTGTTAGGCCCCAAATGATGAACAATGTTTTAGGCTGCAAATAATGAAAAAATGAACTATATGTTAGGCCCCAAATGATGAACTATGTATTAGGATCCAAATTCTGAACTATGTATTATGACCCAAATGATGGACTATGTGTTAGGCCACAAATGAAAAACAATGTGTTAGGACCCAAATGATGAACAATGTGTTTGACCCCAAATGATCAGCTGTATGTTAGACCTCAAATGGTGAACTACTTGTCAGGCCCCAAATGATGAACAATGTTTTAGGCCCCAAATGACTAACAATATGTTAGGCCACAAATAACAAACAATATGTTAGACCCCAAATATGGAAGAAAGTGTTAGACCCCAAATAATGAACATGTGTTGGGTCCAAATGATGAACAATGTGTTAGACCCCAAATAATGAACAATATATTATGCTCCAAATGATGAAATACATGTTAAGGCCCCAAATGATGAACAATGTATTAGGCCCCAAATGATGTTCTATGTAAAAGGCCCCAAATGATAAACTATGTGTTAGGCCCCAAATGATAAAAAATGTGTTGGGCCCCAAATACTGAACTATATGTTAGGCCCCAAATGATGAACAATGTGTTAGGCCTGAAATGATGAACTATGTGTTAGGCCCCAAATGATGAACAATGTGTTAGGGCCCAAATGATAAACTATGTTTAAACTCCAAATGATAAACAATAAGTTAGACCACAAATAATGAACAATTTGTTAGGCCCCATAATATCACAATTGTGTTAGGCCCCAAATGATGAACTATGTGTTAGTCCCAAAATGGTGAACGATGTGTTAGGCCGCAAATGATGAACAGCATTTTAGGCCCCAAATGATGAACAGCATTTTAGGCCCCAAATGATGATCAACATGTTAGCCCCAAATGATGAACAATGAGTTAGGCACAAATGATGAACGAAGTGTTAGACCGGAAATGATGAACTATGTGTTAGGTCCCAAATGATGAACAATGTATCAGGCCCCAAATGATGAACAATGTGTTAGGCCCCAAATGATGAACAATGTGTTAGGCCCCGAATGAACACCCATGTGATAGACACAAAATGATGAACAAGGCGTTAGGGCCCAAATGATGAACAATGTGTTTGGCCTCAAATAACGAACTATGTGCTAGGTCCCAAAGGATGAACTATGTGTTACGACGCAAAAGATGAAAAATGTGTTAGGCCCCAAATGATGAACAATGTCTTAGGCTCAAAATGCTGAACTATGTGTTAGGTCCCAAATGATGGACTATGTGTTAGGCCCCAAATGAAGAAGTATGTGTTAGGTGCCAAATAATGAACAATGTGTTAGGCCCCAAATGATGAACTATGTGTAAGGCCCCAAATGATGAACAATGTGTTGGCACTCAAATGGTGAACAATGTGTTAGGCCCCAAATGATGAACTGTGTTAGGCCAACAATGATGAACCATGTGCTAGGCCCCAAATGTTGAATTATGAGTTAGGCTCCACATGATGAGCAATGTGTTAGGCCCCAAATGATGAAATATCAGTTAGGCCCCAAATGATGAACAATGTGTTAGGTCTCAAATGACTAACAATATGTTAGGCCACATATAACGAACAATGTATTAGGCCCCAAATGACGAACAATGTATTAGACCCCAAATGATGAAGAATGTGTTAGACCCCAAATAATGAACATGTGGTGGGTCCCAAATGATGAACAATGTGTAAGGCCCAGATGATGAACAATATGTAATGCTTCAAATGATGAACTACATGTTAGGGCCCCAAATTATGATAAAAAAAAAGGTTTTAGGCCCCAAATACTGAACTATGTGTCAGGCACAAAATAATAAACTATGTAATAAGCCACAAATGATGAACAATGTGTTAGGCCCCAAATGATGAACTATGTGTTAGGCCCCAAATGATAAACAATGTGTTAGATGTCAAATAATGAACAATGTCTTAGGCCCCAAATTATCAACAATGTGTTAGGCCCCAAATGATGAACTATGTGTTAGGCCCCAAATGATGAACAGTGTCTTAGGCCCCAAATGATGAAGAGTGTTTTAGGCCCCAAATGACGATCGATGTGTTAGCCCCAAATGATGAAAATTGAGTTAGGCACCAAATGATGAACGATGTGTTAAGCCCAAAATGATGAATTATGTGTTAGGTAAAAAATGATGAATAATGCATTAGACCCCAAATGATGAACAATGCATTAGGCCCACAAAAAACATCCATGTGTTAGGCCCTAAATAATGAACTACATGATTTACTGAAAATGATGAACAAGGCGTTAGGCCCAAAATAACGAACAATGTGTTTGGCCTCAAATAATGAACTAAGTGTTAGTTCCCAAATAATGAACTATGTGTTAGGACCCAAATGATGAATTGTGTGTATGTTCCAAATGATGAAGAATGTGTTAGGCCCCAAATTATGAACAATGTGTCAGGCCCCAAATAATAAACTATGTGTTATCCTCTAAATAATGAACAATGAGTTAAGCCCAAATGACGAACAATATTTTAGGTCCCAAATGATGAACTGTGTTAGTACCCAAATAATTAACAATGTGTTATGCTCCAAATAATGAACAATCTGTTAGGCCCCAAAATTATGACCAATTTGTTAGGCCCCAAATGATAAACTATCTGATAGGCCCCCAATGATGATCAATGTTTTAGGCCACAAATAATGAACTATATGTTAGGTCCCAAATGATGAACTATGTGTTAGGATCCAAGTTCTGAAATATGTGTTAGGTCCCAAATGATGCAATATGTGTTAGGCCACAAATGAAAAACGATGTGTTAGGTCCAAAATGATGAACAATGTGTTTGACGCCAAATGATCAACTATATGAAAGACCTAAAATGGTGAACTACATGTTAGACCACAAATGATCAACAATGTTTTAGGCCCAAATGACTAACAGTAATGTTAGGTCGCAAATAACATGAACAATGTGTTAGGCCCCAAATGATGAACAATGTGTTAGGCCCCAAATGACGAAGATTATGTTAGACCCCAAATGATGAACATGTGGTTGGTTCCAAATGATGAACAATGTGTTAGGCCCCAAATGATGAACAATATGTTATGCACCAAATGATGAACTACGCGTTAGGACCCCAAATGATGAACAATGTATTAGGCCCCAAATTATGTTCTATGTGATAGGCCCCAAAAGATGAACTATGTATTAGGCTCAAGATGATAAAAAATGTGTTAGGCCCCAAATATTGAACTATGTGTTAGACCCCAAATGATGAATTATGTAATAGGAAGCAAATGATGAACAATGAGTTAGTTCCCAAATGATGAATTGTGTGTTAGGCCTCAAATTATGAACAATATGTTATGCTCCAAATGATGAACTACATGTTAGGACCCCAAATGATGAACAATGTATTAGGCCACAAATTATGTTCTATGTCATAGGCCACAAAAGATGAACTATGTATTAGGCCCCCGATGACAAAAAATGTGTTAGGCCCCAAATTCTGAACTGTGTTACACCCCAAATGATGTATTATGTAATAGGCACCAAATGATGAATAATGTGTTAGGCCCCAATGATGAACTGTGTGTTATTCCCCAAATGATGAACAATGTGTTAGGCCCAAAATGATGAAATATGTGTTAGGTCCCAAATGATAAACAATGTTAGACCTCAAATAATGAACAATGTGGTAGGCCCCAAATTATCAACAATGTGTTAGTCCCCAAATGATAAACTATATTTTAGGCCCCAAATTGTGAACAATGTGTTAGGCCCCAAATGATGAACAGTTTATTAGGCCCCAAATGATCATCAATGTGTTAGCCACCAAATGATGAAAGTTGTGTTAAGCCCGAAATGATGAACTATGTGTTAGGTCCCAAATGATGAACAATGCATTTGGCCCCAAATGATGAAAAATGTGTTAGGCACCAAATGAACATCAATGTGTTATGCCCTAAATAATGAAATACACGATAGACCCATGATGATGAGCAAGGCATTAGGTCCTAAATGTCGAACAATGTGTTTGGCCTCAAATAATGAACTATGTGTTAGGTCCCAAAGGATGAACTATGTGTTAGGACCCAAATGATGAACAATATGTTAGCTCCCAAATGATGAACAATGTTGTAGGCCCAAAATGCTGAAAAACATGTTAGGTCCAAATGATGGACAATGTGTTGGGCCCCAAATGAAGAACTATGTGTTGGCACTCAAATGGCGAACAATGTTTTAGGCCCCAAATGATGAACTGTGTGTTAGGCCAAAAATGATGAATTATGTATTAGGCCCAAGATGATAAAAAATGTGTTAGGCCACAAATACTGAACTATGTCTTAGACCCCAAATGATGAATTGTGTAATAGGCCCCAAATGATGAACAATGTGTTATGCCCCAATGATGAACTGTGTTAGTCCCCAAATGATGAACAATGTGTTAGGCCTTAATGATGAACTATGTGTTAGGACCCAAATGATAAACAATGTGTTAGATCTCAAATAATGAACAATGTGGTAGGCCACAAATTATTAACAATGTGTTAGGCCCCAAATGATACACTATATGTTAGACCCCAAATGGTGAACAAAGTGTTAGGCCCCAAATGATGAACACTGTTTTAGGCCCCAAATGATCATCAATGTGTTAGCCACCAAATGATGAACAATGAGTTAGGCAACAAATGATGAAAGTTGTGTTAAGCCCGAAATGATGAACTATGTGTTAGGTCCCAAATGATGAACAATGCATTTGGCCCCAAATGATGAACAATGTGTTAGGCACCAAATGAACATCCATGTGTTATGCCCTAAATAATGAAATACACGTGTTATGGGTCCTGTTGTATATTTCTTTAATATTTTGTATTTAATTTTCTTTTCAGTCACTAGATGGAGTGTGTATCCTTAAATATGTATGATTGTTTTCAGTCACTAGATGGAGTGACTAATTATTTGTAATTTAAGTATTGTTTGTTTGTTTCATGGTCCTTGGATGACCGAATATTGTTTACCTTGACAATAAAGTTTTCTTTATCCAGTGTGCTTCCTGGATTGGTGATTAACGGTTATTGGATTATTACTTGGATATGAAAGTGTTTATTTGTATTCGGTAAGATATAATTGTTCATTTTATGTTTCGTGACACCAGTGGACTTATTCAAGACAAAGATATAAATTTATTTCTCATTATTTCTTTATAATATTTATGTACATACATGTAGAATATCTATTGTAATTAAAAGTGGTTAAAAAGTGATTTAATCTATTTTCCCTTTTAAATTATAAACTTTAAAACTGAACCTGTTAAAATAGCACTAACTTAAATATCACTAAGAATATTGTTATGATCTATAAAGTGCTACTTGGATTCTAAAAATATAAATATGAATGAATCATAACAAATGGGCACCAGTAGATATTCCCCCACAAAAAGTCGTCATCACCATCTTGATGACTGAAAAGACTATTTTAACAATCTCCATCATATAAGATTCCGTGATAACATGTCTGCACATACATTGTCTTTTCCTTCAATATGGTGTATTTGAAGATCATATTCTTGTAGCATCAGCCACCATCTCATGAGTCGACGATTCTTCGTTCTCATTCTCTGTAAAAACGTTAGAGGCTGATGGTCCGTGTAGACGTTGATAGTAAATGGAGAACAATGGAGATAAGCTGCAAACTTCTCCAATGCAACCAATAATCCAAAAGCTTCTTTTTCAACAGTTGCATAAGGTCGTTGGTGAGGCTTTGACTGACGACGGCAGATGCAACAAACAAAGAGGAGAAACAACAAAAACAATAAAATAAGCTTAATATTAATTTATTTTTACAAATATTTACAAGTGAGACCTGGTAAAAGATAAAAACCATAAGCATGAGGCTAGGAAATATGGAACTTTACTTGCTGAACAAGAATTTAAAGTAATATTTTGTCGCTCGGCTGTAATTAGCAGCTGATCCACAGGACTCAACTAAAAAACTTACCTTAGAACTGTAACCAGACCCGACGAAACACGGCAGCTCACCAACGAAAAGTAAAAAAACTTGGGGACCAATCCACAAAGGGAACGAGGGAAATCTGGGTCCTGGGTGGGTAAAAACACTTTCGAAATTACCTTAGAATAGCTCACGGTGGGACCGGGGAATCCCTGGGTGTTTTCGAGAATAGCCACGGTTCCTGGGAATGATGGGGTAAATAACTTGGGAAAAGGTTTGGGCAATTTATTGTTGTATTTCCAGTTATATATGTCATTTGGAACACGAAAAACAAGCGTAAAAATAAGGGGAATAAATGGACAGTGCAAGCCGTTACAAAGGCACTTTTCACATACCACTACTACTGCTGATTCCAGGCCATGTCACGCATGCGCGCGTCTTACAGGGGAGCTTTCAGTTCATCAATGCCTCCAACTGAGAGAGTAGTTGGTGGGTTTTTGGCGGTGGCTGTACCCAACCAATCACGTTGCAGCGTTACCCCAACATTACGTTTCACCCAGGTGGAGAATTTGGGGGATACATAAACTCAGTTACATGTATTCCTTTTGCTCAACTGTTTTATAACCGTTTCCTATTCGTTGTAGCTTGTGCCTACAACCTTCTTCCAGTACTTTTCCATTCACAAATATATTGACGTCTCTTCGCAACATGATTTTACCATAAATAACTTACAAAATTACTTTACATTTGTCGGCAGACACCTGAAGCATGTATATGGGGTAGGAGGAGAAGGGTCTTACAGGACGTTTCGCTACCACTTTCTCTCAGTGAGTTAACAGAAACCTTTTTTTTTACATGTTTTGTAAGCCCTGTGGTTGGCGCGCACAGCGCAATATTACCGCTTGCCAGAGCATACGAGCCTGCCAGATTATTTTTAAAAATGCGGATAAAATTGAGCGCCGTTCCGCTACCCCAAAACTGAAAGCAGAAATACACTTTTAGCCCCCCAAACTTCCTTCCTACCCTGTTCCAGTGCAGTTCACCGGCACAGTTCACTCACTCTTCAACCCAGCACTATGGTGGACGTCACCCCCGGAACCTCCCTCTCCTCTGAGCCTGTAACCAAGGGCAATTTGCCACTTACCTGTGTCAATTGCTACCTTAGTTATAAGGTCTACATTGTACCGGGGACAACTGTTGTATCTGATCGCTGGAGAGCTTATGAGAGGCTCCACTTGCGTTCAATAAAAGCAATGCTGAATTGTACCCTCCATCCCTTTAAGGTAAGGTTTCTAAACTATCCTTCTTTATTATTAGGTAATTAGGTCACCATGTTTTGGTGTTATTAGGTTTTAGTGCTTTTCATGTAGGAGCGTTATTATTTTTTGGGTAACTGTCATTTACCGCCATGTTTCTACATAACAGTCCTACGTCACTTTACCAACTTGTACCTTTTGTGCAGTACCCCACCTTCCCCCCCCTGCTGAACATATGGCTCCCTAGTGGTTATGTAACCCAAGATGGCGGATTTGTTTACCATTTAGTGTGCACTTGAGGTAGCCTGTGGCATTTGACGTTTTTCAGTGTTGCTTTGCTTGCTTTGCACAAGTTTAGGGTAACATTTTGCCCGTCAGCTGCAGCTAAACTGTAATTTACCCTTGAGCTGTATGCGCCAGTGCAGGGGACCCACGGTACTGGTGTGGTCTTCAAGTGTCAATTACGCTTTAGTTACAGCCGACCGACAAAATTTTACTTGAAATTCTTGTTCAGCAGGTAAAGTTCTATACAAAAACGTCAACTGCCATAGGCTACCTCACCGCGGACAGCGGGCTTAGAATTACCGTTTGAGCTTCTGAGAAGCATACATTACTGGATGCAAGATTCCATCTGTCCCTTCCTGTAGCAGTACAGCTCCCGTTCCCAAGTCGCTGGCATCAACCTCAATTGAAAAGGGTTTCTTAAAATTTGGTGCCTGCAAAACTGGACAAGACGCCAGGATGTGTTTTGAGTGTTCAAAGGCAGTCTTGCAATCATCAGTCCAATTAAATTTCTTTTTACTGCTTGTAAGAGAAGTGAGAGGAGCGACTACATCTGAAAAATTTTCGCAAAAGCGTCGATAGTATCCAATCATTCCCAGGAATCGTTGAACTTCTCTTCTAGAGGTGGGAAGCTGTATGGCAATGATATCCTTCACCTTGGCATCTACTGGTGCCACTTCATTGCTTCCCACAACGTATCCAAGGTACTGTATCTTGGCATGTCCAAAGTCACTTTTCTTCAGGTTTATTAACAAACGTGCTTTCCTCAATCGCAGCAATACTTCTTTCAAGCACTTCATGTGGTCTGACCATGACTCCGTAAAAATAATAACATCATCTAAGTAAACTGCAACTCCTGGAAGTCCTTCTAGAAGATCATTCATTGCCCTCTGGAATACTGGTCCTGGATTTTTTAAGCCAAAAGGTAAAACCTTATATTGGAACAATCCATCGGGTGTAACAAATGCAGTAATGGGTTTTGAAGATGGTGATAAAGGAATTTGGTAGTATCCTTTTAGAAGGTCTATACGTGTAACAACTTTAGAAGAACTTACTTGATCAATCAAATCATCCACTCCAGGCAGTGGGTATGCATTTGTGACAGTCAGTTTATTAACCTGTCTATAATCGGTGCAGAGTCGAAATGATCCATCGGGTTTTCCTACTAATAAGCACGGTGAAGACCAAGGACTGTCACAGCGTTCGGCCAAGTCGTTATCCAGTAGAAACTGAGTTTCTTTTCTCAATATAGCTCTCTTGTATGGGGATACTCTATAGGGTGCTTGCTTGCATGGCGTTGTTCCCTCTTTCAAAATGATCGTATATTCCAAAAGATTTGTTTGGGTTGGTACATCTCCACACAGATCTCTGAAAGACTTCAGCAAACGTTCCACATCCATAGCCTGATGAGAACCTAAATGCATTAACTTTGCAGAGATATTCATTAAAACTTCAGAATTGGAGAGGTGAGAATCATTACCAATTTGAAAATCATTCTCTGGAACAATAACAGAATCATTTTTAACGTTGGCTTTACTTTAGTGCTCTCTGACACAAAATGCTTTAGTCTATTCACATGAACAAGATGTCTATCTATCCTTTTACCAGTAGTTTTAATTTCATATACATTATTGCATGGTCTCTCTACTACAGTATAGGGTCCTTCAAAACGACATTCCAAAGACTTCTTAGTGGGATTAAACATTAAAATTTTATCACCTGGTTTAAATTCTCTTGTTACAGTTTTAACATCAAACCTTTTCTTCATACTTTTTTGTGCTTTTAACAGATTCTGATGTGCAAATACTCGAGCCTCATCTAGTTGATTTTTAAGAGTAACAACATATTGGTGTAAGTCTTTACCTGATTCGTGGTTTTCAAGCCAGACATCAAATAAAACCTTTAAGGGTCCTCTAACACTCCTACCATAAAGTAGTTCAGAAGGCGAATATCCCAAACTTTCTTGCTGAGTATTTCTTATGGCGAACAACACAAATGGTAGTCCCTCATCCCACTCCTTCTGATGTTCATGGCTGTGCTTAGTCAGAGCCTCCTTAAGCGTCTGGTGAAATCGCTCGAGCGCCCCCTGGCTTTGCGGATGATAAGCTGTAGATATAGAATGGTGAACACCCATAGCCAACATAACATCCTGAAAAAGCTTCGATGTAAAATTGGTACCACGATCGGTTTGAACAACTTTAGGTATGCCATATTGAGTAAAAAACTTGACAAGGTGTGGAATAAGATTCTTAGTTGTTATATCTAATACTAGAACACATTATAGTCAACATGTATTGATGCTGTCTTTTTGTTTTTGGTAGAGGTCCAACGCAGTCAATAATAACTTTTTCAAAAGGAACATTACAGACTACTTGAGGGACCAAAGGCACTGGTTTAGGTGCTTGGTTGGGCTTACCTACTTTTTGACAGGTTATGCAACAATTGCAGAATACCTTCACATCACGCAAAAAGGCTAGGCCAATAAAAATATTGCAATATACTGTATGCTGTCTTCTTAATCCCAAGATGAGTAGTAGAGACTTCAGGGGGCACCTTCATCACATCATTTTTCAGAGATGCTGGAACCACCAACTGATGTTTAACTTCCCAAGAGGCAGTTGCCACTGCGGTACTTGCTCTATATTTCCTCATTAGCACTCCAGCTTTTAAGTAGTAACATGTAGATTCTGCCATACTCTCCTTCTCTGTCAATGCATTCTTAAACAAAGGTTGTAAAGAGACATCGTTAATTTGTTCATGTTTCAAATCTGTGACATTAATTTTATATACATCGATTTCATTACATGATGTTGTCAATACATTTCCAACTTTTTCATTACAACCTTCCCTACTCGTAGTATCAAAACTATTCTCCCTAACCACAGTAGGAATATCAGGTTGAACACTTTCATTAAACAAACTATAGAGAGAGTAGTCAAAATCTGTCCCTAAATCTAAACATACTCCATCTCTCACCTTATCATCCTCAACTGCAGACCTAGCACCACATTCAACAGAATTGAACTGGTCATCAATACTAGGAACAGATTCGGTCAAAACAATACCACGCAGGCCTCTGCTGCATTCAACTACACAAGATGGAAACAAATCACGTTTCATATCCTCCAACTGCTGAACAGGGCTGACTTCCAAAGGAGTATCACATACTACTGGGTCCGGTACCACACGATTACCTGCAACATCATTTCCAACAAGAACATCTACGCCAGGAATCGGAAGAGACTCGACAATACCCACAATGATATCACCCTTGAATATGCCACAATCCAAATGCACTCTAGCCCGAGGCAAAGAAGTCAAACCACCTATGCTCCTAACTATTACTTTATCATTGGTAAGACAGTCTTCTAACCCAGGTACTGCCCCTCTAACAACTAAACTCTGCGATGAACCAGTGTCCCACATTAGCTTTACAACAACACCCTTACTATGTTCATCACCAGTAACCAAAACGCCGTCAAAGCAGAATGGTTTGAAACCATCAACACCACCAGCTGACTCAGCATTTATATCACAACAAGAGAAATTAGATTCCTCTCCTTTACTCTTTCTTTCATTCTTCCTAGAATGTTTGGGACATCTAGCTTTCACATGACCGACCTCACCACACGAATAACAAGTTACACTTGAACTAGCACCAGAGCCAAGAGATTTAACAGATAATTTATAAGGACTTGTTGGTGGTGAGTTTTGAGGTGACTTACTTGGTGTCTTCCTGGATTGGTTACCTGATTTGCGAGGTCTTAATAACCTAAAATTTTCAGCAAGTACAGTTGCTCTTTGAAGAGTAGTTACTTCTTTCTCAAATAAATACCTCTGCGTATCAATGGGTATACCTCTTATAAATTGTTCTACTAATATTAGTTCTCTATATTCATCCATGCTCGAAACACCAGCAGACTTTAACCATTTATCATGCATACGCACAATATTATGGGAATATTCAACATACGACTGGTTGTCAAATTTACGATATTTACGGAACTTTAAGCGGTAATATTCCGGGGTGAGTTCGTACAAGATAGACAAGATAGATTTTACCTTAATAAAAAAGGCATAATCTTTACAGGTTGAATAAGAATTGGCTTTTAGCGTTAAAGTGGTTCTCAAAGACCAATTTCAGGAGGCGCGAGGCCTTTTAAAATGATAGAATTAAATTATTCTTGAATAATAATTTATAAAAAGAATGAAAAAAGTATCGCCTATTAACGTTAGGTAACTCTAAACTATCTGCCAACTTGTCAAATAAAGCAAATCAAATTCATCAGGTGAGTTTTCGTCGAAGGAAGGGAAGGACCATCTTTGAATACCCAATTGACAACCAGTGTTACTATCTTCTCAAATAAAGAAAAAATTCATCACCAGTTTTCGCGTTTAATTTTGAACTTAATTACATTAGTTTACTTTCTAACTTTAACTTATTCGCGTTTAATTTTAAGTTAACTTAAACTTATATTCACGCTCTTCACGTTCTAACCGCTCTTTTCGGTCTCGTTCTTCACGTTCTGACCTTTCGTTTCGTTCACGTTCCTCACGCTCTAACCTTTCTTTCCTATCTTTCTCTTTTTCTCTCTCGGCATACTGCAACTCTAACCTCTTTACTTCTAACACCGAACTCATTTCATCACAAAGATCAAACGCTTCTTCAGTTAATATATCACTATCAACCAATTTATTTATTACAAAATGCTTGACTTGTGATTTACGCCACGTTTTCTTGACATTTCGAACAAATTCATATTTACGTGCAATAGATATCCAGTCCTCTTTACGTATCATATGCGAACGCAAATAACCAACAGAGGGTTGACTAACAAATTCATTCAAATCAAAGGGCTCCATAATTACAATAAACTTTACTATTCAAAACAAAATTTAAATATTAAACTTTACACTTCACTTAACCTTAAAGTATTTTGGCCGCAAAAAATCAATAATACAGAACAGCCGTTAATAGTCAACTAAAATGAAAACACTTACGTTTCACACAACTTCGCTCGAACAATACATTTCAAAAATACGCATATATTCGAGAATAGAGGCAATTAGGAAAATTGCTGTACATACACAACGTGTAGAAGATCCCGGTCAGGCCCCCATTTGTTATGATTCATATTTATATTTTTAGAATTCAAGTAGCACTTTATAGATCATAACAATATTCTTAGTGATATTTAAGTTAGTGCTATTTTACCAGGTTCAGTTTTAAAGTTTATAATTTAAAAGGAAAATAGATTAAATCACTTTTTAACCACTTTTAATTACAATAGATATTCTACACGTATGTACATAAATATTATAAAGAAATAATGAGAAATAAATTTATATCTTTGTCTTGAATAAGTCCACTGGTGTCACGAAACATAAAATGAACAATTATATCTTACCGAATACAAATAAACACTTTCATATCCAAGTAATAATCACCAATCCAGGAAGCACACTGGATAAAGAAAACTTTATTGTCAAGGTAAACAATATTCGGTCATCCAAGGACCATGAAACAAACAAACAATACTTAAATTACAAATAATTAGTCACTCCATCTAGTGACTGAAAACAATCATACATATTTAAGGATACACACTCCATCTAGTGACTGAAAAGAAAATTAAATACAAAATATTAAAGAAATATACAACAGGAACCATAACACAAGATAGACCCATAATGATGAGCAAGGCATTAGGTCCCAAATGTCGAACAATGTGTTTGGCCTCAAATAATGAACTATGTGTTAGGTCCCAAAGGATGAAATATGTGTTAGGACCCAAATGATGAACAATATGTTAGCTCCCAAATGATGAACAATGTTGTAGGCCCAAAATGCTGAAAAACATGTTAGGTCCAAATGATGGACAATGTGTTGGGCCCCAAATGAAGAACTATGTGTTGGCACTCAAATGGCGAACAATGTGTTAGGCCCCAAATGATGAACTGTGTGTTAGGCCAAAAATGATGAACTATGTATTAGGCCCAAGATGATAAAAAATGTGTTAGGCCCCAAATACTGAACTATGTCTTAGACCCCAAATGATGAATTGTGTAATAGGCCCCAAATGATGAACAATGTGTTATGCCCCAATGATGAACTGTGTTAGTCCCCAAATGATGAACAATGTGTTAGACCCTAATGATGAACTATGTGTTAGGACCCAAATGATAAACAATGTGTTAGATCTCAAATAATGAACAATGTGGTAGGCCACAAATTATTAACAATGTGTTAGGCCCCAAATGATACACTATATGTTAGACCCCAAATGGTGAACAAAGTGTTAGGCCCCAAATGATGAACACTGTTTTAGGCCCCAAACGATCATCAATGTGTTAGCCACCAAATGATGAACAATGAGTTAGGCAACAAATGATGAAAGTTATGTTAAGCCCGAAATGATGAACTATGTGTTAGGTCCCAAATGATGAACAATGCATTAGGCCCCAAATGATGAACAATATGTTAGGCACCAAATGAACATCCATATGTTACGCCCTAAATAATGAACTACATGATAGACTCATAATGATGATCAAGGCATTAGGCCCCAAATGTCGAACAATGTGTTTGGCCTCAAATAATGAACTATGTGTTAGGTCCCAAAGGATGAACTATGTGTTAGGACCCAAATGATGAACAATATGTTAGCCCCCAAATGATGAACAATGTTGTAGGCCCAAAATGCTGAAAAACATGTTAGGTCCAAATGATGGACACTGTGTTAGGCGTCAATTGAAGAACTATGTGTTAGGTGCCAAATGATGAACAATGTGTTACACCCAAAATGATGAACTATGTGTTAGGCCGCAGATCATGAACTATGTGGAAGGCCCCAAATCATGAACTGCAGTATATGTTGGCACTCAAATGGCGAACAATGTGTTAGGCCCAAAATGATGAAATGTGTGTTAGCACAAAAATGATGAACTGTGTGTTAGGCCCCAAATGTTGAACTGTGAGTTAGGATCCAAATGATGAGCAATGTGTTAGTCCCTAAATGATGAAAAATGTGTTAGGCCTCAAATGATGAAGTATGTGGTAAGCCCCAAATAATGAACAATGTGTTAGGCCCCAAATGATGAACAATGTGTTTTCCCCAAGTGGTAAACAATGTGTTAGGCCCTAAATAATGAACTATGCATTAGGCCCCAAATGATGAATAATGTTTTAGGGCCCAAATGGTGAACTATGGTTTAGGCCCAAAATAACAAACAATGAGTTATTACCCCAAAAAACGAACATTGTGTTAGGCCCCAGATGATAAAAGATGCGTTGGGCCAGAATGATGAACAATATATTAGGTCATAAATGGAGAACAATGTGTTATGTCCTAAATGATCAACTGTGTTAGGCCATAAATAATGAACAATATGATAGGCCCCAAATGACAAACAATGTGTAAATCTCAAATGATGAACTGTTTTAGGCCCCAAATGATGAATAATGAGTTAGGCCCCAAATGATGTACAATCAATTAGGTCCCAAATGATGAACTATGTGTTAGGGTCCACATAATGAATTATTTGTTACGCCCCTAATGACGAACAATGTGTTACATCCCAAATGATGAACTATGTGTTAGCCTGCAAATGGTGAACAATGTGTTAGGCCCAAATGATGAAAACTGTGTTAGGCCCCAAATGATGAACAATGTGTTAGGCCCCAAAATGATGACCAATGTGTTAGGCCCCAAATGATGTACTGTGTTAGGCCACAAACGATGAACAATGCTTTAGGCAGCAAATAATGAACTGTTTGTTAGGCCCAAAATAACGAACAATGTATTAGGCCCCAATTCATGAACTATGTCCTAGGTCGAAAATGGTACCCCTATGTGTTAGGACCTAAATAATGAACAATGTGATAGGCCAGAAATGATCAACAATGTGTTAGGCCCCAATGCTGAACTATGTGTTAGGACCCAAATGATGATCTATATGTTAGGCCCCAAATGATGAACAGTATGTTAGGCACAAAATGATTTATGTTTTAGGTCCCAAATGATGAACAATGTGTTAGGCCACATATGATGGATATGTATTTAGGCCCCAACTGATGAACTATGTGTTAGGCCCCAAATGATGAACTATATGTTAGGCCCCAAATGATGAACATTGTGCTAGGCTGCAAATGATGAACTGTGTTAGGCCCCAAATGTTGAACAATGTGTTAAGCCACAAATTATGAACTATGAGTTATGCCTATGTAATGAACAATGTGTTATGCCACAAATGATGATCTAAGTGTTAGGCCCCAAATGATGAACTGTGTGTTAGGGCCCAAATAACGAACTATGTGTTAGAGCCCAAATGACGAAAAATGTGTTAGGCCCAAAAAATGAACAGTGTGTTAGGCTGCAAATGATGAACTGGCTGTTAGGTCCCAATGATAAACACTGTGTTAGGCCCCAAGTGATGAACAATGTGTAACACCCCAAATGATGAACTATGTTTTAGACCCCAAATGATTAACTGTGTTAGACCCCAAATGACAAACAGTATGTTAGGCCCCAAATGACGAAAAATGTGTTAGGCCAGAAATCATTAACAATCAGTTGGGTCACAAATAACGTACTATGTATTAGGCCCCAAATGATGAACTATGCGTTAGGGCCCAAATGATGAACTATGTGTTACAACCCAAATGATGAACAATGTGTTAGGCCCCGAATAATAAACTATGTTTTATGCCAAAAATGATGAACAATGAGTTAGGCCAAAATTGATGAACAATGTGCTAGGCCCCAGTGATGAACTGTGTGTTTAGCCACAAATGATGAGCGTGTTAGGCCCCAAATGACGAACAATGTCCCAGGCCTCAAATGATAAACTATGTGTTAGGTCCCAAATGATAAACTATGTGTTAGGACCCAAATTATGAACTATGTGTTAGGCCCCAAATGAAGAACTATGTGTTATATCCCAAATGATGAACAATGTGTTAGGCCCCAAATGATGAACTATGTTTTAGTCCCCAAATGATGGACATTGTGTTTTCCCAACATAATGAACAATGTGTTAGGCCCAAATGATGAACTGTTTCTTAGGCCACTAATGATGAACAATGTTTTAGGCACCATATCATGAACTACATGTTAGGCCCAAAATAATGAACAAGTTAGGCCACAAATGACAAACAATGTATGAGGTCCCAAATGATGAACAATGTGTTTTGCCCCAAATGATGAACAATGTGTTAGGCCCCAAATAACGAACATGTGTTAGGCTCCAACTGATAAACAATGTCTCAGGCACCACATGATGAACTGTGTGTTAGGCCCCAAATGATGAACAATGTTTAAGGCCCCAAATAACAAACTACCTGTAAGGTCCAAAATGATGAATAATGCATTAGGCCCCAAATGATGAACTGTGTGTTAGGTCCCAAATGACGAACTCTGTGTTAGGACCCAAATGATCAACAATGTGTTATGCAGCAAAAGCTGAACTTTGTTTTAGGTCCCAAATAATTGACTATGTGTTAGACCCCAAATGAACAACTATGTGTTATGTTCCAAATAATGAACAATGCATTATGCCCCAAATGATGAACAATGTGTTAGGCCCCAAATTATGAACTACGTGTTAGGTCCCAAACAATGAACAATATTTTAGTTCCCAAATGATGAACTATGTGTTGGATCCCAAATGATGAACATTGTGTTAGGCACCAAATGATGAACTATGTGTTAGATCCCAAATGACCAACAATGTGTTAGGCCTCAAATACTGAACAATGTGTTAGGCCCCAAATTACAAAAAATGTGTTAGGCCCCAAATAACGAAAAATGTGTTAGGCCCCAAGTGATAACGATGTGTTAGGACCCAAATCATAAACAATGTGTTAGTCCCCAAATTATGAAGAATGTGTTCCACCCCAAATGATGAAATATGTGTTAGGCCACAAATGGTGAACAGTGTGATAGGGCCAAAATGATCTATGTGTTATGCCCAAAATGATGAACACTGTATTAGGCCTCAAATAACGATCCATGTGTTAACACGCAAATGATGAACAATGTGTTAGGCCCCAAATTATAAAGAATGTGTTAGTACCCAGATAATGAACCATTTGTTAGGCCCAAAATGAAAAACTTTGTTTTAGGGCCCAAATGATGAGAAATGTGTTAGGCCCCAAATGACGAACACTGTGTTAGGCCCAAATGATAAAAAATTTCTTAGGCCACAAATGACGAACTGTATTAGGTGCCAAATAATGAACTATGTGTTAGGTCCCAAAACATACACCATGTGTTACAACCCAAATGATAAACAATGAGTTAGGCTGCAAATGCTGAACTTTGTTTTAGGTCCCAAATAATGGACTATGTTTTAGGCCCCAAATTAAAAACTATGTGTTAGGTCACAAATAATGAACAATGTGTTAGGCCCCAAATGATGAACAGTATGTTACCCCCGAATGATGAACTGTGTGTTAGTTCCCAAATAGATGAACAATGTGTGAGGCTGCAAATGATGAAGAATGTGTTAGGCCCCAAATGATGAACAATGTGTTAGGCCACAAATAATGAGCTATGTCTTAGGACACAAATGATGAAAAATGTGTTAGGCCCTAAATGATTAACAAGGTGTTAGGCCCCAAACGATGAACCATGTGTTACACCCAAAATGACAAACTATGTGTTAGGGCCCAAATGACAAACAATTTCTTAGGCCCAAATGACGAACTAAGTTATGTCCCAAATGATGAACTATGTGTTAGGTCCCAAATGATGAACAACGTTTCAGGCACCAAATGATGAACAATGTGTTAGGTCCCAAATAATGAACTATGTGTTAGGACCCAAATAATGAACAATGTGTTAGGCCGCAAGTGCTGAATTTTGTTTTAGGTCCCAAATATTGGACTATGTTTTAGGCCCCAAATTAAGATCTGTGTTAGGTCCCAAATGATGAACTATGTGTTAGGCCCCAAATGATGAACAATATGTTAGGCTGCAAATGATGAAATATGTGTTATGCCCCAAATGATGATCTATGTGTTAGGCCCCAATGATGAACAATGTGTTAGGCCCCAAATGATTAACAATGCGTTAGGCCCCAAATAATGAACCATGTGTTATGCCCAAAATGACAGACTATGTGTCAGGGCCCAAATGACTAACAATGTGTTAGGCACCAAATGATGAACACTAAGTTAGGCACCAAATGACAAACTATGTTAGGTTGTAAAGTCATCTGTAAAGTCATTCGTGAAGAGTCTGCTAAAAGTGTTAATTGTAAAGTCTCTGCTGGGCAAGTTTTCTGTGGTGACATCCCATTTTCTTTGCTTACAATTAGTCACGCCTAACACGTCAGGTCACGCAAAGTTCAATCATTTAAACTATGTATATATTTTGTTTACCTGCTGTCAAAAATGTATCACATGTTTCTTCTTTCACAGTCATCAAGACTGTATCCAATTCCATTTCTGTCTGTTCTTACATTGTAAAGTGTACTGGTTTGCTGTATTTATTGTTATTTATTATCGACCTCAGGTCACTGAGGTTTTCATTGTATTCCATAGCGCGACACCAGTCTGCCTCTATATAAACTGCGTGGATCATGAATAAAGTAGCTGTAACCTTATCCCGCTCGTTTCTTTAGCACCTCTTGAAGTGGTGACCCCGGAATGGTTCCTGAAGCCATTAGTGGACCCATACGGCAACTCAGTCTTGGCTTCAGGAACTTACTCACGCCCTTAGCGGACTAATCACGGCGCTGAACCAGCGTTTGGGCGTGTTGACTCGTCAGCAAAATCACCAGCGTCATTAATGACTCACACACGCGCACTCCCAAAGTGCGTTTTGACGAAATGATCACTCCAGTTAAGAGGGCAAAGAGCAAGTATGGACATGGACATCCCTTCCCTCATTCAGTTAACCGCTAACCTTGCGGATTCGGATGTCTACCTAACCCCCATATCACCCGTGCCAAGGCTCTCATGCTCCTCCACACCCTGCCCATGCCCTCACTGATGCCCGGGGCCCTGCCCGGCAGGACAATCACGGGTCACCCTGACCTTAAAACTGCCGCCGTTCATGCAGGGGAACCCATCGTCGTGATTGTACAGGGTCGAGAGCCAGTTCCGGATGGTGGAACTCACCGATGGGGTGCTGCAGGCGGATACTGTACTTAACGCCCTGCCGGAGGAAATCTACAAGAAGCTCGTCCCGTGGGTGTCCGATGCACGCCCCCTCATGTACCACCTTCTGAAAAAGTCCCTCCTCGAGGCATGCTCCCTGCTGGTCACTGAGCGGGCCGCCTGCTCCCTTGACCTCGCCATCAGCCCGCGGCAGGAGCAGAGCATCAGGGAGTCATGGGGCATGATAAAGGACCTCCTCACCCTCCCAAACACCGATGGCACCGGAAAACAAAACGAAATAAGCCTGTTGCGGGAGCTCCTGCGTCAGCTCCTCCCGGAGGTCAGAACACAAATCCCTGAGCCCTACACCATCCCCCTCGACAACCTGATCCTCACGGCACAGAACCTGACGGACTCCGTGAAGGCAACGAAGCAGGTACCAGCACCCGCACTACCAGTCAGCACCATCCAGCAGGAGGAGGGTGCAGAGCAGGAAGTCAACGCCGTCACCAGGAGGCGCCGAGCACCTCACAACAGGTGGAATTCCCCAGGGCTGTGCCACTACCACAGGCGGTTTGGCAGGGACGCCCGGAACTGCCTGCCGCCCTGTTCATTCACCCATTCAAAAAACGGGGGTGGCAGCGGCCAGCAGGACAGGCCACCATGGCAGCAGAAGAACCCAGAGGCCCAGAATCAGTAGGCTTCTACGTCCGCGACACCGTCTCCGGCAGGATGATGCTGGTCGACACGGGGCCCGTTAGATCAATCTTCCCGGCATCCAGAGCAGAGAGGACTTCAAGCGAGAATCGGACCCGGCTGCCTTCCTGACGGCCGCCAACGGGTCCCCCATCCTCTCCTATGGCACCAGGTCCCTGTCGACCTCCGTCCTTGGCCGGAGATATTCCTGGGACTTCGTCATCGTGGACATGAGGACCCCACTCCTGGGTGCAGATTTCCTTGCCCACTTCGGGCTGGCAGTCGACGTCGGTAGGAAGCGCCTCCTCGACACCAACTCCTGCCAGTCCCTCCCGTTGGCAACGGGACCCAAGGCGCCCACCATCTGTTCCGCCGCCCCCCACCAGTACGCACAGCTGCTGACGGAGTTCCCAAAAGTTTTCAGGCCCAAGCTCTGCCAAGTCCCCAGGGCCCCAGCCAAACATGGCATCTACCATCACATAAAGACAAAGGGAACCCCCTGCACACGTGAGGTTCCAGAGGCTTCCCCCACGGTGCCTACAGGAGGCCAAGAACGCATTTGCCGAAATGGAGCAGATGGGAATCTGCAAGAAGGCCTCCAGCCCGTGGCGTCCCCCCTCCACATGGTGCAGAAACCAGATGGCTCCTGGAGACCCTTCGGCGACTACAGGCGGCTTAACCTCGCAACGGAACCTGACCATTACCCACTGCCAAACATGCAGGACCTAACGGCTTCCTTCCACGGGGCCAAAATTTTTACTAAGTTGGATCTCTTGAAATCCTATTTTCAGGTACCAGTCGTGCCAGAGGACATACCAAAGACCGCCATCACCATGCCTTTCGGGTCCTAAATGTTAGCCTTCTCCACCTTCGGCCTGAGGAACGCCGGGCGACTTTCCAGCGGCTCATGGACAGCATCCTGGGGACCTGAAGTTCTTAGGCTACGAGATGATATCCTTACATTTTCTAGGTCCCACAGGGAGCACCAGAAACACATCCAGGCAGTCCTGCAGCACCTGCAGGAGAACAGCCTCGTCGTACATTTCGACAAGTGCACCTTTGGCGTCCAGAAAGCCGATTTCCTGGGCCACGAGATATCCCCGGATGGTGTCCACCCGCTCACATCCAAAGTCACAGCTGTCACCAGGTTCCCCATCCCCACTTCCGTCAAGGCCGTCCAGTAGTTCCTCGGGATGGTGAACTACTACAGGAGGTTCATCCCCGGGATCGCGCACACCACGGCCCCCCTGACGGAAACACTCAAAGGCCAACCAAAGCCCTTGTTGTCGGCAAGTTCGCCCCCTGCAAGCGGACATATGCCGACAGGTCGGCCACCTTCACACCGCCCGGGCTGGCCTCCACCACCCACGTATTCGTCAGGGATGACGCCGTCCACCCGCCACTGACCAGGGCCTACAGGGGACCCTTCCGCGTGCTGGAGCGGAACACCAAGGCGTTCCTGCTTGCACTTCACGGGAGGAACGACTGAGTGTCAATTGACCGATCCAAGCCCGCCCTTCTGGAGGAGGACACAGACGTCACCGCACCACACCCTCCGCCTGCTCAGCCTTCGCCACAGCCAGGCCCTCGTAAGGGGCGGAGACGCGGCCACCCACGAAAAATTCAGCCCACACCCGCAGTCAGGCAAACCCACACAGAGGGCGTTCCCCCGATGTCATCACGCAGCCGGGCCCCCTGCAGCACCCCAGCAGATACGCCGACTAATCAGACATTACCCACGTCTTGGGGGGGAGTATTTGTAAAGTCATCTGTTAAGTCATTCGTGAAGTCTCTGCTAAAAATGTTAATTGTAAAGTCTCTGCTGGGCAAGTTTTCTGTGGTGACGTGACAGGTCACGCAAAGTTCAATCATTTAAACTATGTATATATTTTGTTTACCTGCTGTCAAATAGTATCACATGTTTCTTCTTTCACAGGCATCAAGATTGTATCCAATTCCATTTCTGTCTGTTCTTACATTGTAAAGTGTACTGGTTTGCTGAATTTATTGTTATTTATTATCGACCTCAGGTCACTGAGGTTTTCATTGTATTCTGTGGCGCAACGCCAGTCTGCCGCTGTATAAACTGCCTGGATCATGAATAAAGTAGCAGTAACCTTATCCTGCTCATTTCTTTAGCACCTCTTAAAAGGTCCCATATGATGAACTATATGTTAGGTCCCAAATAATGAACAATGTGTTAGGCCCCAAATGATGAACAATGTGTTAGGCCCCAAATGATGAACAATGTGTTAGGCCCCAAATGAAGCTCCATGTGTTAGGCTCTAAATAATGAACTGCATGATAGACCAAAAGTACGAACAAGACGTTAGGCCCCAAATGACGAACAATATTTTAGGCCCAAAATGATTAACTATTTGTTAGATCCCAAATGATGAACTATGTGTTAGGCCCCAAAATGATGAACTATGTGTTCTGCACCAAATGATGAACTATGTGTTAGATCCAAAGTGATGAACAAAGTGTTAGGCCACAAATACTGAACAATGTGTTAGGCACCAAATTACTAACAATGATTTAGGCCTCAAATGACAAACAATGTGTTAGGCCCCAAGTGATGAACAATGTGTTAGGCCCCAAATGATGAACAATTTATTAGGCCCACCATGATGAAGAATGTGTTAGGCCCCAAATGATGAAATATGTGTTGGGCCCCAAATGATGAACAGTGTTGTAGGCCCCAAATGATGATCTATGTGTTAGGCCCCAAATGATGAACAATGTGTTAGACACCAAATGATGAACAATGTGTTAGGACCCAAATTGTTAGCCCAAATGATGAACAATTTTTTAGGCCCCAAATGACGAACACTGTATTAGGCACCAAATGACAAACAATTTCTTAGGCCCTGAATGACAAACTATGATAGGTCCTAAATGAAGATCCATGTGTTAGGCCCCAAATAATGAACTACATGATATACACAAAATGACGAACAAGGCGTTAGGCCCCAGTGACGAACAACATTTTAGGCCCAAAATGATGAACTGTGTGTTAGATCCCAAATGATCAACAATGCTTTAGGCCCCAAATGATGAAGTATGTGTTAGAGCCCAAATAATGAAGAATGTGTTAGGCATCAAATGATGAACTATGTGTTAGATCCCAAATGATGAACAAACAATTTCTTAGGCCCCAAATAACGAATTATGTTAGGTTCAAACAGTGAACTATGTGTTAGGTCCCAAATCATGAACTGTGTTAGATGCAAAATGATGAAATATGTGTTAGACCCCAAATAATGAACTGTGTTAGACCCAAAAGATGAACTAGGTAATAGGCTCCAAATGATGAACAATGTGTTAGGCCCCAAATGCAAAACTATGTATTAGGCCCCAAATAATTAACAATGTGTTAGGCCCCAAATGATGGACTATGTGTTAAGCCTTAAAAAATAAACAATGTGTTAGGTCCCAAATGATGAACAATGTGTTTTCCACAAATAATAAACTATGTCTTAGGCCCCAAATGATGAAAAATGTTTTAGGACCCATATGATGAACTATGTATTGATCCCAAATGGCAAACAATGCATTAGGCCACAAATGACAAACAATGTGTTAGGTCCAAAATCATGAACAATGTATTTTGCCCCAAATGATGAACTATGTGTTAGGTCTCAAATGAGGAACAATATGTTAGGCCCCAAATGATGAACAATGTGTTAGGGCTCGAATTATGAACAATGTGTTAGGCCCCAAATGATGAACTGTGTATTAGGCTTCAAATGATAAAAGATGTATAAGACCCGAAATGTGTTATGCCCAAGAGGACGAATAATGGGTTAGACCTCAAATAAGGAAAAACATGTTAGGACCAAAATGATTAACAAAGTACTAGGCCCCAAAGGTATTAGGCCCCAAATGATGAACAATGAGGTAGGCCCCAAATAATGAACTATGTGTTAGGCCCCAAATGATAAATAATGTGTTAAGCTCCAAATGAAGAACTATGTGCTAGGCCCTAAATTCTAAAAAATGTGTTAGACCCCAAAGTATGAACAATGTGTTGGCACCAAATGATTAACAATATGTTACGCCCCAAATAATGAACTATGTGTTAGGCCCCAAATGATGAACAATGATTTAGGCCCCAAATGATGAACAGTGTTTTAGGCCCCAATAATGATCAATGTGTTAGGGCCCAAATGATGAACAATGTGTTAGGGCCCGAATGAATATCCATGTGTTAGGCCCCAAACAATGAACTACATGATAGACCCAAATTAATGATCAAGGTGTTAGACCCCAAATGACAAACTATGTGTTAGGTCTCAAATTATGAACTATGTGTTTGCCGCAAATGATGAACTCTATGTTAGGCCACAAATGATGAACTATGTGTTAGGTCTCAAATGATTGACGGTGTGTTAAGCCCCAAATGATGATCTATGTGTTAGGCCCCCCAAAATGAACGATGTGTTAGGCCACAAATGATGATAAATGTGTTAGGCACCAAATAATGAACTATGTGTAAGGCTGTTTATGATGAAGAATGCGTTAGGCCCCAAATGATGAACTATGTGTTAGGCCCCAAATGATGATATATGTGTTAGGCCACAAATGATGAAGAATGTGTTAGTCTCTAAATGATGATCTTTGGGTTACACACCAAACGATGAACAATGTGTTAGGCCCCAAATGATGAACTTTGTGTTAGGCCCATAATGAAAAACTTCTCGTGGCCAAAATAACGAACAATTTGGTAGACCCAAAATTACGAAGAATGTGTTAGGCCCCAAATAAAAAACAATGTGTTAGGCCCTAAATGATGAACTGTGTTAGGGCCCAAATGATGAACTATGTTTTAGGTACCAAATGATGAACTATGTGTTAGGACCCAAATGATGAACAATTTGTTAGGTCCCAAATGATGAACAATGTGTTAGACCCAAATAATCAACTATGTGTTATGTCACAAATGATGAGCACTGTGTTACTCCCCAAATGATGAGCACTGTGTTACTCCCCAAATGATGAACAGTGTGTTAGCCCTCAAATAACTAACAATGTGTTAGGCCCTAAATGATGAACTATATGTTAGGAAGCAAACGATTAACTATGTAATAGTCTACAAAGGATGAACAAAGTATTAGGCCCTAAATGATGAACTATGTGTTAGGCCCCAAAAGTTGAACAATGTGTTAGGCCCCAAATGGTGAACTATGTGTTAGGCCCCAAATGATGAAAAATATGTTCCCCAAAAAATGAACAATGTTTTAGGCCCCAAATGATAAACTATTTGTTAGTCCCCAAATGATGAACAATGTTTTAGGCCCCAAAAGATGAACGTGTTAGGCCTAAAATGACGAACAATGCGTTAGGCCACAAACGACGAACAATGTATTACGTCCCAAATTATGAACAATGTATTACATCCCAAATGATGAACAATGTGTTTTGTCTCAAATGATGAACAATGTGTTAGGCCCCAACTAATACACAATATCTTAGGCCCCAAATGTTGAACAATGTTTAAGGCCCCAGATAATGAGCTATGTGTAAGACCCAAAATGATGAACAATGCATTAGCCCCAACATGATGAACTGTGTGTAAGGTCTCAAATAATGAACTCTGTGTTAGGACCCAAATGATCAACAATGCGTTTTGCCGCAAATACTGAACTTTTGTTTTGGGTTCCAAATAATGGACTATGTGTTAGTCCGCAAATGAACAACTATCTGTTAGGTCCCAAATAATGAACAATATGTTAACCCCAAATGATGAAGAATGTATTAAGTCCCAAATCATGAAATATATGTTGGGTCCCAAATCATGAACAATGTGTTAGGCCCCAAATGATGGACAATGTGTTAGGCCCAAAATGAAGCTCCATGTGTTAGGACCCAAACAATGAACTATATAATAGAATCAAAATGACATACAAGGCAAATGATGAATTATGTGTGTTTTCCACAAATGATGAACACTGTGTTAGGTGCCAAATGATGAAATATCTGTTAGGCTCCAAATGCTGAACAATGTGTTTGGCCCCAAATGATGATCAATGTGATAGACCGAAATGATGAACAATATTTTAGTCCCCAAATGATGATCTGTGTTAGGCCCCAAATGATGAAGAATGTGTTAGGCCCCAAATAACGAACAATGTTTTATCCCAAAAATAATGAACTATGTATTAGACCCAAATGTAAAATTATGTGTTATAGACCAAATGACAAACAATGTGTTAGGCCCCAAATAGCGAACAATGTGTTAGGCCCAAAATGACGAACAGTGTGTCAGGCCCCAAATGAAGAACAGTGTTAGGTCACAAATTATGAACTATGTGTTAGATCCCAAATGATGAACTGTGTTAGGACCCAAATAATGGACAATTGGTTAGGCCCCCAAATATAAACAATTTCTTAGACCTAAATGATAAACTATGTGTTAAGTCCCAAATTATAAACACTGTAATGTCCCCAAATAACTCAAAACTCCTACAAATAACTCAAAACGTGTTGGGCCCCAAATGATGAAAGGCCACAAATGAGTAACTATGTAATATGCTCCAAATAATGAACAATGTGTTAGGCCCCAAATGATGAACTATGAATTAGGCCCCAAAAAATGAACAATGTGTTAGGCCCCAAATGATGTAGTATGTGTTAGGCCACAAATGATGAACAATGTATTAGTCCATAAATGATGAACAATGTGTTAGGCATCAAATGACAAACAATGTGTTAGGTCCCAAATGTTGAACTGTGTTTTAGGCATCAAATGACGAAGAATGTGTTTCCCTCAAATGATGAACAGTGTCTTATGCCCTATATGATAAATTAAGTGTTAGTCCCAAAATGACGAACAATGCGTCAGGCCACAAATGACGAACAACGCGTTGGGTACCAGATGATGAACAACGTGTTTGGCCCAAAATGATCAACAATGTGTTAGGCATTAAATGACGAACAATGTGTTAGGCCCCAAATGATGAACAATGTGTTAGGCCCCAAATGATGGACTGTGTGTTAGGCCCCAAATGATGAACAATGTTTAAGGCCCCAAATGAAGAACTACGTGTTAGGCCCAAAACGATAAACAATACATTAGAACCCAAATGATGAACTATGTGTTAGGTCCCAAGTGATGAACTATGTGTTAGAATCCAAATGATGAACAATGTGTTAGGCTGCAAATTCTGAACTTTCTTTTAGGTCCCAAATAATGAACAATGTGTTAGGCCCCAAATGATGAACAATGTGTTAGGCCACAAATGATGAACTGTAAGGGAGGCCCCAAATGATGAACAATGTTAGGTCCCAAATAACAAACAATGAGTTAGGCTTTAATGACGAACAATGTGTTAGGCCCCAAATGACGAAGAATGTGTTAGGCCCCAAACAGTGAACAATGTGTTAGGTTTCAAATGACCAACAAATGGATTAGGCCGCAAATGACGAACAATGTGTTAGGCCCAAATGATGAACAGTGTGTTAGGCCGCAAATAATGAACAATATGTTAGGTCACAAATGGTGAACAATGTGTTAGTCCTCAAACGGCGAGCAATGTGTTATGATCTAAAAGATGAAGTAGGTGTTAGTGCCCCAAATGTTGAACCATGTGTTGACCACAAATGATGAACTATGTGTTGGGCCCCAAATGATGAACAATGTGTTAATTCCCAAATGCTGATGTATGTGTTAGGTCCCAAATGATGAACTCTGTGTTAGGCCCCTAATGATGAACAATGTGTTATGCTCCAAATGATGAACAAAGTCTTAGGCACCAAATGATGAACAATGTGTTGGGGCCCAAATGACTAACAGTGTTTTAGGCCCCAAATGATGAGCAAAGTGTTAGGTCCCAAATGAAGAACAATGTGTTAGGCCACAAATGATGAACTATGTGTTAGGTCCCAAATGAAAAACTATGTCTTATGGCCCAATATACGACCAATTTGGTAGGCCCCAAATGACGAACAATGTGTTAGGCCACAAATGGCAAACAATGTGTTAGGCCCCATATGATGAACTATGTTAGGTCTGAAGTGATGAACTATGTTTCAGGTCCCAAATGATGAACTATATGTTGCGACCCAAATAATGAACAATTTCTTAGGTCCTCAATGATAAACAATTTGTTAGACCCAAATGATCAACTATGTGTTAGGACCCGATTGATTAACTATGTAATAGGCTACAAAGGATGAACATGTTAGGCCCCGAATGATGAACTATGTCTTGGGCCCAAAATGATGAAAAATGTGTTTTCCCCAAATAATGAACAATGTGTTAGGCCCCAAATGATGAACAATGATTTAGGCCCCATATGATGAACTATGTGTTAGGCCCAAAATGACGAACAATGCATTAGGCCACAAATGGCGAACAATATGTTAGGCCCCAACTGATAAACAAAGTCTTAGGCCCCAAATGATGAACTGTGTGTTAGGGCCCAAATGATGAACAATGTTTAAGGCCCCATATTATGAACTACGTGTAAGGTCCAAAATGATGAACAATGCATTAGGCGCCAAATGATGAATTGTGTGTTAGGTCCCAAATAATGAACTCTTTGTTAGGACCCAAATTATCAACAATGTGTTATACCTCAAAAGCTGAACTTTGTTTTAGGTCCCAAATAATGGGCTATGTGTTAGGCCCCAAATGAATATCTATGTGTTACATCCCAAATAATGAACGATGTGTTATGCCCCAAATGATAAACAATTTGTTAGGTCCCAAGTCATGAACAATGTGTTAGGCCCATAATGATGAACAATGTGTTAGGCCCCAAATGATGATCCATATGATAGGCCCCAAATAATGAACTACATTATAGAATCAAAATGACATACAAGGCATTAGGCCCCAAATAATGAACAATATGTTACGCCCCAAGTGATAAACCATGTGTCAGGTCCCAAATGATGAATAATGTGTTAGGCCCCAAATGATGAACAATGTGTTAGGCCCCAAATGCTGGACTCTGTGTTAGATCCAAAATGATGGACTATGTGTTAGCCGCAAATGAAGAACTATGTATTAGGTATGAAATCATGAATAATGTGTTAGCCCCCGAATAATGAACTATGTGTTAGGCCACAAATAATGAATAACATATAAGACTCCAAATTATGAACAATGTTTTAGGCCCCAAATGATGAATGTCCTCGGCTGTAAATGATAAACAATGAGTTACACACCAAAAGATGAATTATGTGTTAGGCCCCAAATGATGAACAATTTCTTAAGCCCCAATTGATGAACTATGTGTTAGACCCAAAATGATAATCTGTGTGTTAGGCCCCAAAAGATGAACTATATGTTAGGCCCCGAATGATGAACAATGTGTTAGGCCCCAAATGATGAACTATGTGTAAGACCCCAAATGGTGAAATGTGTTAGGTCCCAAATTATCAACTATGTGTTAGACATCAAATGATGAACAATGTGTAAGGCCCCAAAAGATAAACTATGTGTTAGGCTCCAAATGGTGAACAATGTGTTAGGCCCCAAATGATGAATTATGTGTAGGGCACCAAATGATGAACTATGTGTTACGCCCAAAAAAATGTACTGTGTACTTGGGCCTTAATGATGAACTGTTAGACCCCAAATGATAACTGTGTTAGGTCTCAAATGATGAGCTGTGTATTAGGCCCAAAATGATGAACAATGTGAAAGGCATATATGATGAACTATGTGTTAGGCCCCAAATGATGACTGTCTTCAGCTGCAAATGATAAACAATGAGTTACACGCCAAAAGATGAATTATATGTTAGGTCCCAAATGATGAAATATGTGTTAGGCCCCTAAACATGAACTATGTGTTAGGCCCAAATGATGAACAATGTGTTAGGCCTAAAATAATGAACAATGTGTTAGGATCCAAATAATAAACTGTGTTGGGTCCCAAATAATGAACAATGTGCTAGGCCCCAAATGATGAACTGTGTGGTAGGACCAAAAAAATGAACTGTGTTAGGCCACAAATGATGAACAAATTGTTAAGCCCCAAGTGATGAAATACATGTTAGCAACACAAATGATGAACAATGTGTTACGCCCTAAATGATGAACAATGTGTAAGACCCCAAATGATGAACAATGTGTTAGGCCCCAAATGATGAACAATGTGTTAAGACCAAAATGATGAATTGCATGTTAGGCCCTAAATGTTGAATTATGTCTGACACCCCACATGATAAAAAATTTCTTAGGCCCTAAATTAGGAACTATGTAATAGGCATCAAGTGTTAGGCCCAAATGATGAACTATGTGTTACAACCCAAATGATGAACTGTGATAGATCCCAAATGATGAACTATGTGTTAGACCCCAAATGATGAACAATGTGTTATGCCCGAGCGATGAACTGTCTTAAGACCCAAATGATGAATAACATCTTAGTCCCAAATGATGAACAATGTGTTAGGCACCAAATGTTGAACAATGTGTTAGGTCCCAAATGATGATCTATGTGTTAGGCCCAAAAAGATGAACTATGTGTTTGGCCCCAAATGACAAACAATATTTTAGGCCCAAAGTGATAAACAATGTGGTACCACCCAAATCATGGAGTGTGAGTTGGGCACCATATAATAAAGAATGTGTTATGCCCCAAACAATTAACAATGTGTTAAACCCCAAATTATGAACTATGTGTTAGGCCTAAAATAATGATCTATGTAATAGGCAGCAAAAGATGAACTATGTGTTATTCCACAAATTATCAACAATGTGTAAGGCCCCAAATGATGAAGTAAGTGTTAGGCCACAAATGGTTAACTATGTGTTAGGCCCCAAATGATGAACTATGTGTTGGGACCAAATGATGAAAAATTTGTTAGGCCCCAAATGATGAACTATGCATTAGATCCCAAGTGATGAACAATGTGTTAGGCCCCAAATGATGAAGAATGCGTTAGGCCTCAAATGTGAACAGTGTATTAGGTCCCAAATGATGAACTATGTATTAGGTCCCAAATGATGAACTATGTGTTAGGGGCTCAAATGATGAATTATGTGTTTTCTGCAAAAGATGAACAATGTGTTAGGCCCCAAATGATGTACAGTTGTTAGGCCACAAATGATGAACAATTTGTTAGTTCCATAAATGATGAACAATGTGTTAGGCATCAAATGACAAACAATGTGTTGGGCACCAAATGATGAAAAATGTGTAAGGCCCCAAATGTTGAACTGTGTGTTAGGCATCAAATTACGAGCAATGTGTTTTCCCCATATGATGAACAATGTCTTAGGCCCTATATGACGAATCACATGTTAGGCAAAAAATGACGAACAATGCATTAGGCCACAAGTGACGAACAAGGTGTTGGGTCCCAAATGATGGACAATGTGCTTAGCCACAAATGATGAACAATGTGTAAGGCATCAAATGATGAACAATGTGTTACGCTCCAAATGATGAAATCTGTGTTAGGCCATAAATGATGAATAATGTTTAAGGCCCCAAATCATGAACTACGTATTAGGCCCAAAGTGACGAACAATGCGTTAGACCCCAAATGATGAACTATGTGTTAGGTTCCAAGTCATGAACTATATGTGAGAACCCAAATGATGAACAATGTGTTAGGCTGCAAATTCTGTACTTTGTTTTAGGTTCCAAATAAAGGACTATGTATCAGACCCCAAATGAAGAACTATGTGTTAGGTCCCAAAATGATGGACAATGTGTTAGGCCCCAAATGGTGAACAATGTCTTAAGTCCCAAATGACGAACAATGGGTTAGGCCTCCAATGATGAACAATGTTATAGACCCCAAACAACGAACAATGTGATAGGCCCCAAATAATGAACAATGTGATAGGCCCCAAATGATGAACAATGTGTTAGAACAGAACAATGATGATCTATATGATAGACCACAAATGATGAACTGTGTGTTGCATCCCAAATGATGAACAGTGGGTTAGGTCCCTAATGCTGAACTATGTGTTAGGTCGAAAAATGATGAACTCTGTGTTAGGCCCCTCATGATGAACAATATATTAGGCCCAAATGATGAACGTGTTAGGCCTAAATGATGAACTATGTGTTAATTCCCAAATGAAGAGCAATGTGTTAGGCCCCAAATGATGAACAATGTGTTATGTCCCAAATGATGGGCTATGTATTAGGTCCCAAATGAAGAACAATGTGTTAGGGCCCCAAATGATGAACAATGTGTTAGGCCCCAAATGATGAACTTTGTGTTAGGCCTCACATGATGAACAATGTGTTAATCCCCAACTGATGAACAATGTGTTTTCCCCAAATAATGAACAATGTGTTAGCCCCCAAACAATGAACAATGTATTAGGCCCCAAATGATGAAAAATGTGTTATGCCCCAAATGATGAACAACGTTTTAGGCCCAAAATGACGGACAATACATTAAGCCCCAAATGACAATGTTCTAGGCCCCAAGTGATGAAGTACATGTTAGGCCCAAACTAACGAACAATGCATTAGGTCCCAAATGACGAACAATGTATTAGGTCCCAAATGATAAACAATGTGTTAGGCCCCAAATAATGAACAATGTGTTAGGCCCCAAATGAAAATAATGTATTAGGTCCAAAGTAATGAATTATGTGTTAGGCCACAAATGATGAACTATGTGTTAGGCCCCAAATCTCGAACAATGTGTTATGTCCCAATGGTGAACTATGCATTAGCCCCAAATAGTGAGCAATGTGTTGGGCCCCAAATGATTAACAATGTGTTAGCTCCCAAATGATGAACTGTTTGTTAGGCTATAAATGATGAACAATATGTTAGGCAACAAATAACGAACAATGTGTTAGGCCCCAAATAATGAACTATTTGTTAGGCTCTAAATGATGAACAATGTGTTAGGCTCCAAATGACAAACAATGTGTTTGGTCCCAAATGATGAACTATGTGTTGAACTACAAATTATGAACAGTGTGTTAGGACCCAAATGATGAACTATGTGTTAACCCCAAAAGGACGAACAATGTGATAGACCACAAATGATGAAAATGTGTTAAGCCCCAAATGGCAAACAATGTGTTAGTCCTCAAATGATGGACAATATCTTAGGCCCCAAATGACGAACAATTTGTTAGGCCCCAAATGATGAACAGTGTGTTAAGTCCAAAATGATGAAATATGTCTTAGACCCCAAATGATGAACTATTTGCTAGGGCCCCAAATGACGATCAATGTCTTAGGCCTCAGAAGATGATGTATATGTTAGGCACCAAATTATGAACAATTTCTTAAGCCCCAAATAATGAACTATGTGTTAGGCCCAAAATGATGATCTGTGTGTTAGACCCTAAAAGATTAACTGTATGTTAGGCCCAGAATGATGAACAATGTGTTAGGCCACAAATGATGAACTGTTTTTAGCTGCAAATGATGTACTATGTCTCAAGCTTCAAGTAATGAAAAATGTGTTAGGCGCCAAATTATCAACTATGTGTTAGACACCAAATGATGAACAATTTGTAAGGCCCAAAAGATAATGTGTTAGGCCCCAAATGATGAACAATGTGTTAGGCCCCAAATAATGAACTACATGTAGGGCACCAAATGATGAACAATGTGTTACCCAAAAAAAGGTATTGTGTGTTAGTGCCCAAATGATGAACTATATGTTAGACCCCAAATGATAACTGTGTTAGGTTTCAAATGATGAACTGTGTATTAGGCCCCAAATGATGAACAATGTGTTAGGCCCCAAATGATGAACTATGTGTTAGGCCCCAAATGATGAACGTCTTAGGCTGCAAATGATAATGTGTTACACACCAAAAGATGAACTATGTGTTAGGTCCCAAATGATGAAATATGTGTTAGGCTGCTAAACATGAACTATGAGTTAGGCCCCAAATGATGAACAATATGTTAGGCCTAAAATAATGAACAATGTGCTAGGCTCCAAATGATGAACTGTGTGATAGGACCCGAATAAAGAACTGTGTTAGGACACAAATGATGAACAAGTTGTTAAGCCCCAAGTGATGATCTATGTGTTAGGCCCCAAGTGATGAACAATGTGTTAGGCCCCAAATGATGAACTATGTGTTAGTCCCCAAATGATGACAATGTGTCGGACCCAAATGATGAATTATCTGTTAGGCCAAAATGATGAACAGTGTGTTCAGCCCAAAATGATGAACTAAGTGTTACATCCCAAATGATGAGCAATGTTCTAAGTGTCAAATGATGAACTGTGTTAGGACCCAAATAACGAAATTTGTGTTAGTCCACAAATGATGAACAATGTGTTAGGCCCCAAATGGTAAACTACTTGTTAGCCCCCAAATTATGAACAATGTGTTAGGCCCTGAATGATGATCTATGTGTTAGGCCCCAAAAGATGAATTATATGATAGGCCCCAAATGATAAACAATGTGTTAGGACCAAAATGATGAACTGTGCGTTAGGCCCTATAGGCCCTAAATGGGGAACTATGTAATAGGCATCAAATGATGATCTATGTGTAAGGCCCCCAAAAATAAACTATGTGTTAGTCCCCAAATGATGAACTACAGTATGTGTTAGGCCCAAATGATGAACTGTGTGTTAGAACCCAAATGATGAAATATGTTTTAGAACCCAAATGATGAACTGTGTTAGATCCCAAATAATGAACTGTATGTTAGACCCCAAATAATGAACAATGTGTTATGCCTGAACAATGAACTGTGTTATGCCCAAATGATGAACAACGACTTAGTCCCCAAATGATGAACAATGTGTTAGGCACCAAATGTTGAACTATGTGTTAGGTCCCAAATGATGAGCTATGTGTTAGGCCCAAATAGGTGAACTATGTGTAGGCCCCAAATGATGAACAATCTTTTAGGCCCAAAAGGATGAACAATGTCATATGACCCACATTATGAAGTGTGACTTGGGCCCCATATGATGAACAATGTGTTATGCCCCAAATAATGAACAATGTGTTAAACCAAAAATTATGAACTATGTGTTAGTACCCAAATAATGATCTATGTGATAGGCAGCAAAAGATGAACTATGTGTTAGTCCACAAATTATCAACAATGTGTAAGGCCCCAAATGATGAACTATGTGTTAGGCTCCAAGTGATGAACTATGTGTTAGGCCCCAAATTATGAACTAAGTGATAGGCCTGAAATGATGGACAATGTGTTGCGCCCCAAATTATGAACTAAGTGTTAACCCATGAATGATGAACTATGTGTTAGGCAGCAAATGATGAACAATGTGTTAGGCTAGAAATGATGAACAATGTATTAGGCCAGAAATAATGAACTGTGTTAGGTCCCAAATGAAGAACAATGTATTAGGGCCCAAATGACGAACTATGTGTTAGGTCCCAACCGATGCACAATGTGATAGGCCTCAAATAATGAACTATGTGTACACCCAAATTTCTGAACAATGTGTTAGGCCCCAAATAATGAAGTTTGTTTTAGGCACCAAATTATGAACACTGTGTTAAACCACAAATGATGAACAATGTGTTACTCCACAAATGATGAACTGTTTTTAGCTGCAAATGATGTACTATGTCTCAAGCTTCAAGTAATGAAAAATGTTAGGCGCCAAATTACCAACTATGTGTTAGACACCAAATGATGAACAATTTGTAAGGCCCAAAAGATAATGTGTTAGGCCCCAAATGATGAACAATTTGTAAGGCCCAAAAGATAATGTGTTAGGCCGCAAATGATGAAAAATGTGTTAGGCCCCAAATAATGAACTATGTGTAGGGCACCAAATGATGAACAATGTGTTACCCAAAAAAATGTATTGTGTGTTAGTGCCCAAATGATGAACTATATGTTAGACCCCAAATGATAATTGTGTTAGGTTTCAAATGATGAACTGTGTATTAGGCCCCAAATGATGAACAATGTGTTAGGCATGTATGATGAACTATGTGTTAGGCCCCAAATGATGAACGTCTTAGGCTGCAAATGATAATGTGTTACACACCAAAAGATGAACTATGTGTTAGGTCCCAAATGATGAAATATGTGTTAGGCTGATAAACATGAACTATGAGTTAGGCCCCAAATGATGAACAATACGTTAGGCCTAAAATAATGAACAATGTGCTAGGCTCCAAATGATGAACTGTGTGATAGGACCCGAATAATGAACTGTGTTAGGACACAAATGATGAACAAGTTGTTAAGCCCCAAGTGATGATCTATGTGTTAGGCCCCAAGTGATGAACAATGTGTTAGGCCCCAAATGATGAACTATGTGTTAGTCCCCAAATGATGACAATGTGTCAGACCCAAATAATGAATTATCTGTTAGGCCCCAAATGATGAACAGTGTGTTCAGCCCAAAATGATGAACTAAGTGTTACATCCCAAATGATGAGCAATATTTTAGGTGTCAAATGATGAACTATGTGTTAGGACCCAAATAACGAACTTCGTGTTAGTCCACAAATGATGAACAATGTGTTAGGCCCCAAATGGTAAACTACTTGTTAGCCCCCAAATTATGAACAATGTGTTAGGCCCTGAATGATGATCTATGTGTTAGGCCCCAAAAGATGAATTATATGATAGGCCCCAAATGATAAACAATGTGTTAGGACCAAAATGATGAACTGTGCGTTAGGCCCTATAGGCCCTAAATGGGGAACTATGTAATAGGCATCAAATGATGATCTATGTGTAAGGCCCCAAAATGAACAATGTGTTAGTCCCCAAATGATGAACTACAGTATGTTAGGCCCCAAATGATGAACTGTGTGTTAGAACCCAAATGATGAAATGTGTTTTAGAACCCAAATGATGAACTGTGTTAGATCCCAAATAATGAACTGTATGTTAGACCCCAAATGATGAACAATGTGTTATGCCTGAACAATGAACTGTGTTATGCCCCAAATGATGAACAACGTCTTAGTCCCCAAATGATGAACAATGTGTTAGGCACCAAATGTTGAACTATGTGTTAGGTCCCAAATGATGAGCTATGTGTTAGGCCCAAATAGATGAACTATGTGTTAGGCCCCAAATGATGAACAATCTTTTAGGCCCAAAAGGATGAACAATGTCGTATGACCCACATTATGAACAATGTGACTAGGCCCCAAATGATGAACAATGTGTTATGCCCCAAATAATGAACAATGTGTTAAACCAAAAATTATGAACTATGTGTTAGTACCCAAATAATGATCTATGTGATAGGCAGCAAAAGATGAACTCTGCGTTAGTCCACAAATTATCAACAATGTGTAAGGCCCCAAATTATGAACTATGTGTGAGGCTCCAAGTGATGAACTATGTGTTAGGCCCCAAATTATGAACTATGTGACAGGCCTGAAATGATGGACAATTGGTTACACCCCAAATTATGAACTAAGTGTTAAGCCATGAATGATGAACTATGTGTTAGGCAGCAAATGATGAACAATGTGTTAGGCCAGAAATGATGAACAATGTATTAAGCCAGAAATAATGAACTGTGTTAGGTCCCAAATGAAGAACAATGTATTAGGGCCCAAATGACGAACTATGTGTTAGGTCCCAACCGATCCACAATGTGATAGGCCTCAAATAATGAACTATGTGTACACCCCAATTTCTGAACAATGTGTTAGGCCCCAAATAATGAAGTTTGTTTTAGGTACCAAATTATGAACTCTGTGTTAAACCACAAATGATGAACAATGTGTTACTCCACAAATGATGAATTCTGTGCTAGACCCCAAATGACAAACAATATGTTTGGCCCCAAATGATGAATATTGCATTGGGCCCCAAATGACGTACAATGTGGTAGGCCCCAAATGTTGAACAAAGTGTTCGTCCACATGTGACGAACAATGTGTTAGGCCCCAAATGATAAAACTATGTGTTAGGCTTAAAATGATGAACAATGTGTTAGTCCTCAAAGATGAAGTATGTGTTAAGCACAACATGATGAACAATGTGTTAGACCCCAAATGATGAACAATGTGTTGGGCCCAAATGACAAACAATGTATTAAGCCCAAAGTAATGATCTCAGTGTTAGACCCATATGATGAACTATATGTTAGGCTCCAAATGTTGAACAATGTGTTAGGCCCCAAATGATGAACTATGTGTTAGGACCCAAATGATGAAAAATGTGTTAGGCCCCAAATGATGAACTATGTGTTAAGACCCAAGTGATGAACAATTTGTTAGGCCCTAAATGATGAACTGTGTGTTAGGCCCTAAATGATGAACAATGTGTTAGGCCCAAAGTGATAAATGTGTTAGGCCCCAAATGATGAACTATGTGTTGGGTTCCAATGATGAACATTGTTCTAGGACCCAAATGATAAACAATGTCTTAGGCACCTAATGATTAACAATGTGTTAGCCCCCAAATGATGAACAATATGTTAGGTCATAAATGAAAAACTGTGTTTGGTCCCAAATGACGAACAATGTGTTAGGCCCCAAATAACAAACAACGTGTTTGGCCCCAAATGACGAACAATGTGTTAGGCCCCAAATGATAAACAATGTGTTGGGTCACAAATGACGAACAATGCGTTAGGCCCATGTGATGACCTATGCATTAGGTCTCAAATGATGAACAATATGTTGGGCCCGAAATGATGAACAATGTGTTAGGCCAAAAAATAATGAAAAACGTGGTAGGCGCCAAATGATGAACAATGTTTTAGGCCACAATGATGAACTATCTGTTAGGCCCCTAAATGATGAATAATGTTTTAGGTTCCAAATGATCAACTATGTGTTAGGCCCTAAATGACAAACAATGCGTTAAGTCCCAAATGTCTAACAATGTCTTTTGCCCAAAATGTTGAATTATGTGTTTGGTCTCCAATAATAAACTGTGTTAAGACCCAAATTATGAACAATGAGTTACACCCCAAATGATGAATAATGTGTTAAGCCTCAAATGTTGAAATTTGTGTTAGGTTCCTAAATGATGGACTATGTGTTAGGCCCCAAATGAATACCTATGTGTTAGTAACCAAATGATGAACAATGTATCAGGCCCCACATGATGAACAATGTGTTAGGCCCAAAATGATGACCTATATATCACACCACATATTGTAAACTAAATATTAGGACCCAAATGATGAACAATGTGTTTGGCCCCAAATGACGAAAATGTGTTAGTCCGCAAATGACAAATAATCTGGCAGGCCCCAAATGATGTAAAATGTCTTAGGACACAAATGATGAACAATGTGTTAGGCATCAAATAATGAACTATGTGTTAAGCCCCAAATGATGAACTATGTGTAAGACCCCAAATCATAAACTATGTGTTACTCCCAAAATGATGAACAATGTGTTAGGCCCCAAATGATGAACAATGTTTTATGCGGCAAATAATAAACTATGTGTTAGGCCTCAAATGACGAACAATCTGTTTGCCCCAAATGACCAACATTATGTTAGGCCCCAAATGAAGAACAATATGTTTGGCCCAAATGATGAACAATGTGTTAGGCCTCAAATGATGAACAGTGTGCTGGGCTCCAAATGATGGACAATGTGTTAGGCCCCAAATGATGAACTATGTGTTACTCCTCAAATGATGAACTGTGTGTTAGGCCCAAAATAATGAACTGTGTGCTAGGCTCCAAATGATGAATGATGTGTTAGGGCCAAAATAATGAACTGTGTGTTATGGCTCAAGTGATGAACAATGTTTTAGGCCCCAAATGATAAAATATGTGTTAGGCCCAAAATGATGAACAATGTGTTAGGCCCCTAATGATGAAAAATGTGTTATGCACCAAATGATGAACAATGTGTTAGGCCCCAATGATGAACCATCTGTTAGGCCCCAAATGATGAACAATGTTTAGACCCCAAATGATCAACTACGTGTTACGCCCAAAATGATGAACAGTGTGTTAGGCACCAAATGATGAACAATGTGTTATGCCTCAAATATTGAACTGTGTTTGGTACCAAATGATAAACTATGTGTTAGGACCCAAATGATGACTAATGTGTGAGGCCCCAAATGATAAATAATGTGTGAGGCCCCAAATGCTGAACTTTGTGTTAGGTCCCAAAATGATGGACTATCTGTTAGACACCAAATGAAGAACTATGTGTTGGGACCCAAATGATGAACAATGTGTTAGGCCCCAAGTGATGAACATTGTGTTAGGCCCCAAATGATGATCTATATATTACACCCCAAGTGGTGAACTACTTGTTAGGACCCAAATAAAGAACAATGTGTTTGGCCGCAAATGACAAACGTGTTAGTAAACAAATGATGGACAATCTTTTAGGCACCAAATGATGAAAAATGTCTTAGGACACAAATGACGAACAATGTGTCAGTCCCCAAATAATGAACTGTGTGTTATGCCCCAAATAATAAACTATGTGTTAGACCCCAAATGATGAACTATGTGTTAGGCCCCAAATTATGAACTATGTGTTAGGACCCAAATAATGAACAATGAGTTAGGCCCCAAATGATGAAAAGAATTTTAGGCCGCCAATGATGAACTGGGTGTTAGGCTCCAAATGATGAACAGTGTGTTAGCCCCAAATAATGTACTATGTGTTAGGCACCAAATAATGAACTATGTTTTAGGCCCTAAATGATGAACTGTGTGTTAGGCCCCAAATGATGAACTATGTGTTAGGCTCCAAATGATGAACAATGTGTTAGGCCCCAAATGATAAATTGTGTTAGGTCCAAAGTGACGAACAATTTGTTAGACTGCAAATGATGAATAATGTATTATGCCAGAAATGATGAACTCCAGGTTGGTGCCTCAAATAATGAACAATTTGTTATGCCCCAAATGATGAACAATGTGTTAGGCCTCAAATTCTGAGCTATGTGTTAGGCCCAAAATAATTAACAATGTGTTAGGCCCCAAATGATAAACTATGTGTTCGGCCCCAAATATGAACTTTCTATTAAGCCTGAAATGATGAACAATGCGTTAGGCCCCAAAAGATGAATTATGTGTTAGGCACCAATGATGACCAAAGTTTTAGGCCATAACTAATGATCAATGTATTAGGCTCCAAAGGAGGAGAATGTATTAGGCCACAAATAATGAACATTGTGTCAGGACCCAAATAATGAACTATGTGCTGGCCCTGAATGATGAACACTGTGTTAGACCCCAAATGATGAATAATGGTTTAGGCCCTAAATTATGAACTGTGTGTTAGGCCACAATTGATGAACAATGTGTTTTGCCCCAAAGATGTACAATGTGTTAGGCCCAAAATGATGAACAATGTGTTCATCATTTAGGCCCACAAATGATGAACTATGTGTAGGCCCCAAATGATGACCAATCTGTTAGACAAAAAATGATGAACTATGTAATAGGCCCCAAATAATGAACAATGTGTTAGTCCCCAAATGATGAACTATATGTTAGGCCCCCAAATGATGAACTATATGTTAGGCCCCCAAATGATAAACATTGTGTTAGGTCCCAAATGATGAACAATGTGTTACACCCCAATGATGAACAATATGTTAGGCTCCAAATGAAGATCTTTGTGTTAAGGTCTAAATAATGAACTACATAACAGGCCCAAAATGATGAAAAAGGCATTAGGCCCCAAATGACGAACAATGTGTTAGACCCCAAATGATGAACTATGTGTTAGGTCCCTAATGATGAATTAAGTGTTAGGACCCAAATGATGAATAATGCACTATGTATTAGTCCCCAAAAGAAGAACTATATGTTAGGTCCCAAATAATGAACAATATGTTAGGCCCAAAATAATGAACCATGTGTTAGGCCCCAAATCATGAACTATGTCTTATGCTCCAAATGATGAACAATGTGTTAGGCCCCAAATGACGAACTATGTGTTAGGCCCCAAATGATGAACAATGTGTTAGGCCTCAAATAATGAACTATGTGTTAGGCCCCAATTGATGAACAATCAGTTAGGCCTAAAATGATGAAAAATGTGTTAGGCCCCAAATGATGAACTGTGTATTAGGCCCCAAATGATGAACAATATTTTAGGCCCAAAACGATAAACAATATGCTAGATCCCAAATGATGAAGATTTTGTTACGCCCCAAATGATGAATTATGTGTTAGACCCCAAATTATGAACATGTGTTAGGTCCCAAATGACGAACAATATGTTAGGCTCCAAATGATGAGCTATGATTTAGGCCACAAGTGTTGAACAATTTGTTAGTCCCCAATGTGTTAGGCACAAAATGATTATCAATGTGTTAGGCCCCAAATAATGAACTATGTGTTAGGCCCCAAATGATGATCAATGTCTTACTCCCCAAATGATTAACTATGTGTTAGGCCCATAATAATGAAAAATGTGTTAAGCCCCAAATGATGAACATTGTGTTAGGCCTCAATTATGAACGGTGTGTTAAGCCCTAAATGATGAACAATGAGTTAGGCCACAAATGATGAACAATATGTTAGGCCTTAAATGATGAACAAAGTTTTATGTGCCAAACAATGAACTATGTCTCTGGCCCCAAATGATGTACAATGTGTTAGGCCCAAAGTAATGAACCATATATTAGGCCCCATGTGATGAAAAATGTTTTAGGCCCCAAATCATGAACAATGAGTTAGGCTGCAAATGATGAACAATGCTTAAGGCCCCAAATGAGGAACTATGTGTTAGGCCCCAAAATGATGAACAATATGTTACACCCCAAATGATTAACAATGTTTTTGGCATCAAATGATGAACAATATGTTAGGCCACAAATGATGACTAATATCTTAGGCCCCAAATGATGAATGTTGTGTTAGGCCCCAAATGATAAACAATGATTTAGGCAACAAATAATGACCAATACGTTAGCCCGTATATTATGAACTATGTGTTAAGCCCCAAATGATGAACAAAATGTTAGGCCCCAATGATGAACAAAGTCTTAGGCCCCAAATAATGAAAAATGTGTTAGGCGTCAAATGATGAACTTTGTTAGGTCCCAAATGATGAACTATATGTTAGGCCCCAAATCATGAACAGTGTGTTAGGCCTCAAATAATGAACTATGTGTTAGTCCCCAATAATATGAACAATGTGCTAGGGCCCACAATGTTTAGGCCCCAAATGATGAACTATGTTTTAGGCCCCAAATGATGACCTATGTGTTAGACCCTAAATGATGAACTTTGTGTTAGGCCCTAAATGATGAAATATGTGTAGGCCCCAAATGATGAAAAATGTGTTAGGCCTCAAATGATGAACAATGTGCTGATCCGCAAATGACGAACGATGTGTTAGGGCTCAAATGATGAACAATGTTTTAGGCCCCAAATGATGAAATATGTGTTTGCCCCAAATAATGAACAATGTGTTAGGCCCCAAATGATAAAAAGTGTCTTAGGCACCAAATGATGATCAATGTGTTAGGCCCTAATGATGAACTATCTGTTAGGCTCCAAATAATGAACAATGTTTTAGGCCCCAAATGATCAACTACATGTTAGTCCCAAAATGATGAACAGTGTGTTAGGCCCCAAATGACGAACAATGTGTTACGCCCCAAATATTGAACTGTGTTTGGTCGCAAATGTTAAACTATGTGTTAGCACCCAAATGATGAACAATGTGTTAGCCCCCAAATGATGAATAATGTGTTAGGCCCCATATCCTGAACTTTTTCTTAGGTCCCAAAATCATGGACTATCTGTTAGGCCCCAAATGAAGAACTATGTGTTAGGTCCCAAATGATGAACAATGTGTTAGGCCCTAAATGATGATCTATATATTAAACCCCAAATGGTGAACTACTTGTTGGGACCCAAATGATGAACAATGTGTTTGGCCGCAAATGACGAACAATCTGTTACACACCAAATAATGAAAAACGTCTTAGGACACAAACGATTAACAATTTGTCAGGCCCCAAATGATGAACTATGTGTAAGACCCCAAATTATGAACTATGTATTAGTACCCAAATGATGAACAATGTGTTTGGCCCCAAATGATGAACAATGTTTTAGGCCCCAAATGATGAACTATGTGTTAGGCTCCATATGATGAACAATGTGTTAGTCCCCAAATAATGAACTATGTGTTAAGCCCCAAATGATGAACTATGTGTTAGGCCCCAAATGATGAACTATGTGTTAGGTCCCAAATGATGAACTGTGTTAGGCCCCAAATGATAAACTGAGTTAGGTCCCAAGAAATGAACAATTTATTAGGCCCCAAATGATAAACAATGAGTTATGCCCCAAATGATGAACTACAGGTTAGTGCACCAAATGATGAACAATGTATTATGAGCAAATGATGAACAATATGTTAGGCCTCAAATGCTGAACTATGTGTTAGGCTCCAAATAATGAACAATGTGTAAGGCTTCAAATGATAAACTATATGTTTGGCCCCAAATGGTGAACAATCTGTTAGGCCCGAAATGATGAACACTGTGTTAGGACCCAAAGGATGAATTATGTGTTAGGCCCCAATGATGAACAACATTTTAGGTCCCAATTAATGATCAATGTCTTAGGCTCCAAAGGAGGAAAATGTGTTAGGCCCCAAAATGATCAATAACGTGTTAGGCCGCAAATAATGAACATTGTGTCAGGACACAAATGATGAACTATGTGTTAGGCCCCGAATGATAAACACTGTGTTAGGCTCCAATTGATGAACAATGTATTAGGCCCCAAATGATGAACTACGTCTTAGGCCACAATTGATGACCAATGTGTTATGCTCCAAAGATGTACAATGTGTTAGGTCCCAAATGATGAAAAATGTGTTAGACTGCAAATGATGAACTATGTGTAGGCCCCAAATGATGAATAATGTGTTAAGCCCGAAATGATGAACTATGTATTAGGCCCTAAATAATGAACAATGTGTTAGTCCCCAAATGATGAGCTATATGTTAGGCCCTAAATGAATTTCTGTGTTAGGGTTTAAATAATGAACTACATAATAGGCCAAAAATGATGAAGAAGGCGTTAGGCCCCAAATGACGAACAATGTGTTAGGCCCTAAATGATGAATTAAGTGTTAGAACCCAAATGGTGAACAATGTGTTAGGCCCCATATAATGAATAATATGTTAGCCCCAAATGCTGAACTATGTGTTACGTCCCAAATAATGCACTATGTGTTAGTCCCCAAATGAAGAACTATGTGTTAGGTCCCAAATGATGAACAATATGTTACACCCAAAATAATGAACTATGTGTTTGGCCCCAAATCATGAACTATGTGTCATGCTCCAAATGATGAACAATGTGTTAGACCCCAAATGATGAACTGTGTTAGTCCACAACTAATGAACGATGTTTATAGGCCCCAAATGATGAACAATCAGTTAGGCCCAAAATGATGAACAATGTGTTAGGCCCTAAGAGATGATCTATGTATTAGGCCCCCAGTGATGAACAATGTTTGAGGCCCAAAATGATAAACAATATGTTAGGCACCAAATGATGAAGTATATGGTAGGCCTCAAATGATAAACTATGTCTTAGACCACAAATTATGAACAATGTGTTAGGCCTCAAATGATGAACATTATGTTAGGCCCAAAATGACGCACATTATGTTAGGCCCAAAATGACGCACAATATGTTAGGCCCCAAATGATGAACTATGATTTAGGCCCCAAATTATGAAATATGTTTTATGCCCAAAATGATGAACAAGGTGTTATGCCCGAAATGATGAACTATGTTCTAGGCACCAAGTGATGAACAATTTCTTAGGCCCCTTATGATGAACTTTGTGTTAGGCCCAAAATGATGAACAATGTGTTAGCCTCCAAATAACGAACGATCTGTTAGGCCCCAAACGATGAACAATGTCTTACTCCCTAAATGATGAACTATCTGTTAGGCCCAAAATGATGAACTATGCGTTAGGCCCGAATTCATTAACGATATGTTAACCCCCCAAAAGATGAACAATGAGTTAGCCCCCAAATGATGAACAGTATGTTAGGCCTTAAATAGTAAACAAAGTTTTAGTCACCAAATGATGAACTATGTGTTTGGCCGCAAATGATGAACAATCTGTTAGGCCCCAAATAATAAACAATATATTAGGACCCAAATGATGAACAATGTTTTAAGCCTCAATCATGAACAATAAGTTAGGCCCCAAATGAAGAACAATGATTTAGGCTCCAAATGATGAACTATGAGTAAGGCATCAAATGATGAACAATATGCTAGGCCGCAAATGATGACCAGTGTCTTAGGCCCCAAATGATTAACGATGTGTTAGGCCAAAATTATGAATTCTTTGTTAGGCCCCAAATGATGATATACTATGTGTTAAACTCCAAATGATAAACTATGTGTTAGGCCCCAAATGATGATCAATGTTTTAGGCAACAAATGATGATCAATACAATAGACCCCAAATGATGAACTATGTCTTAAGCCCCTAATGATGAACAAATGTTAGTCTCCAATGATGAACAATGTCTTAGGCCCCAAATGATGAACAATATCTTAGGACCCAAATGGTAAACAATGTATTAGACCCCAAATGATGAACAATGTATTAGACCCCAAATGATGAACTTTGTTAGGTCCCCAGTGATGAACGGTATGTTAGGCCCCAATGATGAACAATGTGTTAGGCCTCAAATGATGAACAATGTTTTAGGACCCAAATGATGAAATATGTGTTAGGCCCAAAATAATGAACGTGTTAGGCCCCAAATGATGAAAAGTGTCTTAGGCACCAAATGATGGTCAATGAGTTAGGCCCCAGTGATGAACTATCTGTTAGGCCCCAAATGATGAACGATGTTTTAGACCCCAAATGATCAACTATGTGTTAGTCCCAAAATGATGAATGGTGTGTTAGGCCCCAAATGACGAACAATATGTTACGCCCCAAATATTGAACTGTGTTTGGTTGCAAATGATAAACTATGTGTTAGGACCCAAATGATGAACAATGTGTTAGCCCCCAAATAATGAATAATGTGTGAGGCCCCAAATCCTGAACTTTTTCTTAGACCCAAAATGATGGACTATCTATTAGGCCCCAAATGAAGAACTATGTGTTAGGTCCCAAATGATGAACAATGTGTTAGGCCCTAAATGATGATCTATTTATTAGACCCCAAATGGTGAACTACTTGTTGGGACCCAAATGATGAACAATGTGTTTGGCCACAAATGACGAACAATCTGTTATGCAACAAATAGTGAAAAATGTCTTAGGACACAAACGACGAACAATTTGTCAAGCCCCAAATAATCAACTATGTGTTATGCCCCAAATAATGAACAATGTGTAAGGCCCCAAATTATGAACTATGTGTTAGGCCCCAAATTATGAACTATGTGTTGGGACCCAAATGGTAAACAATGTGTTTGGCCCCAAATGATGAACAATGTTTTAGGCCCCAAATGATGAACTATGTGTTAGGCTCCATATGATGAACAATATGTCAGTCCCCAAATAATGAACTATGTGTTAGGCCCCAAATGATGAACTGTGTTAGGCCCCAAATGATGAACTATGTGTTAGGCCCCAAATGATGAACTATGTGTTAGGCCCCAAATGATAAACTGTTAGGTCCCAAGAAATGAACAATTTATTAGGCCCCAAATGATGAATAATGTGTTATTCCCCAAATGATTAGCTACAGGTTAGTGCCCAAAATGATGAACAATGAATTAGGCCTCAAATGCTGAACTATGTGTCTGGCCCCAAATGATGAACAATGTGTTAAGCCTAAAATGATAAACTATATGTTTGGCCTCAAATGATGAACAATCTGTTAGGCCGGAAATGATGAATAATGTGTTTGGACACAAAGGATAAATTATGTGTTAGGCCCCAATGATGAACAATATTTTAGGCCCGAATTAATGATCAATGTCTCAGGCTCCAAAGGAGGAAAATGTGTTAGGCCCCAAAATGATCAATAATGTGTTAGGCCGCAAATAATGAACATTGTGTCAGGAACCAAATGATGAACTGAGTGTTAGGCCCCAAATGATAAACACTGTGTTAGGCCCCAAATGATGAACAATGTATTAGGCCCCAAATAATGAACTATGTCTTAGGCCACAATTGAAGAACAATGTGTTATGCCCCAACGATGTACAATGTGTTAGGTCCCAAATAATGAACAATGTGTTAGGCTCCAAATGATGAACTATGTGTAGGGCCCAAATGATGAATAATGTGTTAAGCCCGAAGTGATGAACTATATGTTAGGCCCTAAATGATGAACAATGTGTTAGTCCCCAAATGATGATCTATATGTAAGGCCGCCAATAATAAACAATGTGTTTGGCCCTAAATGACGAACAAGGCATTAGGCCCCAAATGACGAACAATGTGTTAGGCCCCAAATGACGAACAAAGTGTTAGGCCCCATATAATGAACAATATATTAGCCCCAAATGCTGAACTGTGTTAGGTTCCAAATAATGCACTATGTGTTAGTCCTCAAAAGAAGAACTATGTGTTAGGTCCCAAATAATGAACAATATTTTACACCCAAAATAATGAACTATCTGTTAGGCCCAAAATCATGAACTGTGTGTCATGCTTCAAATGATGAACAATGTGTTAGACCCCAAATGATGAACTATGTGTTAGTCCCCAACTAATGAACAATGTTTTAGGCCCCAAATGATGAACAATCAGTTAGGCCCAAAATGATGAACAATGTGTTAGGCCCTAAGAGATGATATATGTATTAGGCCCCCAGTGATGAACAATGTTTTAGGCCCAAAATGATAAACAATATGTTAGGCGCCAAATGATGAAGAATGTGGTAGGCACCAAATGATGAACTATGTGTTAGACCCCAAATTGTGAACAATGTGTTAGGCCTCAAATGATGAACATTGTGTTAGGCCCCATATGACTCGAAATATGTTAGGCCCCAAATGATGAACTATGATTTAGGCCACAAATGATGAACAGTATGTTACTCCACTAATGATGAACAATGTGCTATGCCCGTAGTGATGAAATATGTTGTAGGCACCAAGTGATGAACAATTTCTTAGGCCTCTTATGATGAACTATATGTTAAGCCCAAAATGATGAACAATGTGTTAGCCTCCAAATAATGAACTATCTGTTAGGCCCCAAAGGATGAATAATGTCTTACTCCCTAAATGAAGAACTATGGGTTAGGCCCAAAATGGTGAACAATTTCTTAGGCCCCAAATGATGAACTAAGTGTTAGACCAGGTTTCATAAACATTATGTTAGCCCCCAAAAGATGAATAACGAGTTAGGCCCCAAATGATGAACAGTAAGTTAGGCCTTAAATGATGAAGAAAGTTTTAGGCACCAAATAATGAACTATATGTTTGGCAGCAAATGATGAACAATCTGTTAGGCCCCAAATAATGAACAAGATATTAGGACCCAAATGATGAACAATGTTTTAGGCCCCAAATAATGAACAATATTTTAGGCCCCAAATGATGAACAATGTTTTAGGCCCCAAATGATGAACTGTGTTAGGCATCAAATGATGAACAATATGTTAGGCCCCAAATGATGAATAATGTTTTAGACCCCAAATGATTAACGATGAGTTAGGCCAAAATTTTGAACTCTGTGTTAGGCCCCAAATGATAAACTATGTGTTAGGCCCCAAATGATGATCAATGTCTTAGGCCACAAATGATGAACTATGTGTTAGTCCCCAACTAATGAACAATGTTTTAGGCCCCAAATGATGAACAATCAGTTAGGCCCAAAATGATGAACAATGTGTTAGGCCCTAAGAGATGATATATGTATTAGGCCCCCAGTGATGAACAATGTTTTAGGCCCAAAATGATAAACAATATGTTAGGCGCCAAATGATGAAGAATGTGGTAGGCACCAAATGATGAACTATGTGTTAGACCCCAAATTGTGAACAATGTGTTAGGCCTCAAATGATGAACATTGTGTTAGGCCCCATATGACGCGAAATATGTTAGGCCCCAAATGATGAACTATGATTTAGGCCACAAATGATGAACAGTATGTTACTCCACTAATGATGAACAATGTGTTATGCCCGTAGTGATGAAATATGTTTTAGGCACCAAGTGATGAACAATTTCTTAGGCCTCTTATGATGAACTATATGTTAAACCCAAAATGATGAACAATGTGTTAGCCTCCAAATAATGAACTATCTGTTATACCCCAAAGGATGAATAATGTCTTACTCCCTAAATGAAGAACTATGGGTTAGGCCCAAAATGGTGAACAATTTCTTAGGCCCCAAATGATGAACTAAGTGTTAGACCAGGTTTCATAAACATTATGTTAGCCCCCTAAAGATGAATAACGAGTTAGGCCCCAAATGATGAACAGTAAGTTAGGCCTTAAATGATGAAGAAAGTTTTAGGCACCAAATAATGAACTATATGTTTGGCAGCAAATGATGAACAATCTGTTAGGCCCCAAATAATGAACAAGATAATAGGACCCAAATGATGAACAATGTTTTAGGCCCAAATAATGAACAATATGTTAGGCCCCAAATGATGAACAATGTTTTAGGCCCCAAATGATGAACTGTGTGTTAGGCATCAAATTATGAACAATATGTTAGGCCCCAAATGATGAATAATGTTTTAGACCCCAAATGATTAACGATGAGTTAGGCCAAAATTTTGAACTCTGTGTTAGGCACCAAATGATGATATATGTGTTAAACCCCAAATGATAAACTATGTGTTAGGCCCCAAATGATGATCAATGTGTTAGGCCACAAATGATGATCAATACATTAGTCCCCAATGATGAACAATCTCTTGGGCCCCAAATGAAGAACAATATCTTAGGACCCAAATGATGAACAATATGGTAGACCCCAAAAGATGAACTTTGTTACGTCGAATGTGATGAACTATATGTTAGGCTCCAAATGATTAACAATGTGTTAGGCCTCAAATATTGAACTATGTGTTAGTCCCCAAATTATGAACAATGTGCTAGGGCCCCCAATGATGAACGATGTGTTAGGCCCCAAATGATGAACTATGTGTTAGGCCCCAAATGATGAATTATGTGTTAGGCCCAAATGGTGAACAATGTGTTAGGCCCCTAATGATGAACGGTGTGTTAGATACCATGTAATGGACAATTTGTTAGGCCCCTAATGATGAACTCTTTGTTAGGCCCCAAATGATGAAAAATGAGTTAGGCCCCAAATGATGAACTATGCATTAGGCTCTAAATGATGAACAATGTATTAGGCCCCAAATGATGACATATATGTTAATCTGCAAATGATTAACAATGTATTAGGCCCCAAATGATGAACAATTTGTTAGGCCCCAAATGACAAACTGTGTTAGGGCACAAATGACAAACAATATTTTAGGTCCCAAATGATGAGCAATGTGTTAGGCCCCAAATGACGAACACTGTGCTAGGCACCAATGAGAAACAGTGTGTCAGGTCCCAAATGATGAACTATGTGTTAGGTCTTAGGACCGAAATGATGAACAATATGTTATGCCCCAAATGTCAAACAATGTGTTAGGCCCCAAATGATGAATAATATGTTAGGCCCCAAATGACGAAGTATGTGTTAGGGCCAAATGTCAAACAATATTTTAGGCCACAAATGATGAAGAATGTGTTAGGCCCCAAATAACAAATATTGTGTCAGGCACCAATGCCGAACTATGTGCCAGGTCCCAAATGACGAACTATGAGTTACGCCCCAAATGATGTACTATGTCTTAGACCCCAAATGATGAACAATGTATTAGGCCCCAAATGATGAACAATATGTTAGGCCCCAAATGATGAACAATGTTTTAGGCCCCAAATAATGAACAATATGTTAGGCCCCAAATGATGAACTACTGTATGTGTTAGACCCCTAATTATAAACAATATGTTAGGTCCCAAAGGATGAACAATATGTTAGGCCTCAAATGATGAACAAATTTTTGGCCTCAAATGATGAACAATGTGTTAGGCCCCAAATGATGAACAATTTGTTAGGCCCCAAAAGATGAACAATATTTTAGGCCCCAAAGGATGAACAATATGTTAGATCAAAAATGTTGAACAATATGTTAGGCCCTATATGGTGAACAATGTTTTAGGCCCCAAATGATGAGCTATTTGTTAGGCCCCAAAAAGATAAACAATATGTTAGGCCCCAAATGATGAACTATGTGTTAGGCCCCAAATGATGAACAAAGTGTTAGGCGTCAAATGATGAGCAATATGTTAGGCTGCAAGTGGTGAACAATGCCCTAGGCTGCAAATGATGAACAATGTGTTAGGCACCAAAATATGAACTATGTATTAGGCCACAAATGATGATATGTGTGTTAGACCCCAAATGATGTACTATGTATTAGGTCCCAAATGATGAACAATATGTTAGGACCCAAATGATGAACAATGTCTTAGGACCCAAAAGATGAACAATATATTGGGCCCGAAATGATGAACTATGTTTTAGGCCCCAAATTATGAAGAATGTGTTAGGCCTCAAATGATGAACTATGTGTTAGGCCCCCAAGGATGAACAATGTTGTAGACCCCAAATGATGAACAATGTTTTGGGCCCCAAATGATGAACAATGCCTTAGGCCCCAAAGGATGAACAATATGTTAGGCCCCAAATGATGAACAATGTCTTACTCCCTAAATGGTGAACTATGTGTTAGGCCCAAAATGATGAACAAATTCTTAGGCCCCAAATGATGAACAATGTCTTACACCCCAAATGATGAACAATATCTTTGGGCCCAAATGATGAACAATATGTTAGACCCCAAATGATGAACTTTGTTATGTCGCAAGTGATGAACTATATGTTAGCCCCCAAATGATGAACAACATGTTGGGCCTCAAATATTGAACTATGTGTTAGTCCCCAAATTATGAACAATGTGCTGTGGCCCCCAATGATGAACGATGTGTTAGGCCCCAAATGATGAACTATGTGTTAGGGCCCCAAATGGTGAGCTATGTGTTAGGCCCCAAGAGATGGACAATTTGTTAGGCCCCTAATGATGAACTGTATTGGGCCCCAAATGATGAACAATGTGTTAGGCCCCAAATGATGAACTATGCATTAGGCCCTAAATGACGAACAATGTGTTAGGTCCCAAATGATGAAATATGCATTAGGCCCTAAATGATGAACAATGTGTTGGGCCCCAAATGATGATATATATGTTATGTTGCAAATGATGAACATTCTATTAGGCCCCAAATGATGAACAATTTGTTAGGCCCCAAATGACGAACTATGTGTTCGGGCCCAAATGACAAACAATATTTTAGATCTCAAATGACGAACAATATGTTAGGCCCCAAATGACGAACATTGTGTTAGGCCCCAATGACAACCTATTTGTCAGGTCCCAAATGATGAACTATGTGTTAGGTACCAAATAATGAACTATGTCTTAGGACCCAAATGATGAACAATGTGTTATGCCCCAAATGTTGAACAATGTGTTAGGCCCCAAATGATGAACAATGTGTTAGGCCCTAAATGACAAACTATGTGTTAGGGCCCAAATGACAAACAATATTTTAGGCCACAAATGACGAACAATGTGCTAGGCCCCAAATGACGAACATTGTGTTAGGCCATAATTGACGAACTATGTGTCAGGTCCCAAATGACGAACTATGTGTTAGGCCCAAAATGATGAACTGTGTCTTAGGCCCCAAATGATGAACAATGTATTAGGTCCCAAATGATGAACAATCTGTTAAGCCCCAAATGATGATCGATGTTTTAGGCCCCAAATGATGAACAATGTTTTAGGCCCCAAATGATGAACTATGTGTTAGGCCCCAAATTATGAACAATGTGTTAGGCCTCAAATGATGAACAATATGCTAGGCCTCAAATGATGAACAAATTTTTGGCCCCAAATAATGAACAATGTGTTAGGCTGCAAATGATGAACAATTTGTTAGGCCCCAAAAGATGAACAATATTTTAGGCCCCAATTGATAAACTATATGTTAGATCTCAAATGATGACCAATATGTTAGGCCCCAAATGATGAACTATTTGTTAGGCCCCAAAATGATGAACAATATGTTAGGCCCCAAATGATGAACTATGTGTTAGGCCCCAAATGATGAACAATGTGTTTTGCATCAAATGATGAGCAATATGTTATGACGCAAATGATGAACAATGTCCTAGGCTGCAAATGATGAACATGTTAGGCCCCAAATGATGTTATGTGTGTTAGACCCTAAATGATGCACTATGTATTAGGCCCCAAATGATGAACAATGTGTTAGGACCCAAATGATGAACAATGTCTTAGGCCCCAAATGATGAACAATATATCGGGCCCGAAATGATGAACTATGTTTCAGGCCCCAAATTATGAACAATGTGTTAGGCCCCAAATGATGTACAATGAGTTAGGCCCCAAATGATGAACAATGTGTTAGGCCCCAAATCATGAACAATGTGTTAGGCCACAAATGATGAACTATGTGTTAGGCATCAAATGATGAACAATGTGTTAGGCCCCAAATTATGAACAATGTTTCAGGCCCCAAATTATGAACAATGTGTTAGCCACCAAATGATGTACAATGTGTTAGGCCCCAAATGATGAACTATGTGTTAGGACCCAAGAATGAACAATGTTGTAGATCACAAATGATGAACAATGTTTTAGGCTCCAAATGATGAACAATGGATTAGGCCCCAAATGATGAACAACATGTTAGGCCCCAAATGATGAACAATGTCTTACTCCCTAAATGATGAATTGTGTTAGGCCCAAAAAGATGAACAATATCTTAGGTCCCAAATGATGAACTATGTGTTAGGCCCAAAATGATGAACAATTTCTTAGGTCCCAAATGATGAACTATTTCTTAGGCCCGAATTCATAAACAATATGTTAGCCCCCAAAAGTTGAACAATGAGTTAGGCACCAAATGATGAACAGTATGTTAGGCCTTAAATGATGAATAATGTTTTAGGCACCAAATGATGAACTATGTGTTTGGCCGCAAATGATCAACAATCTGTTAGGTCCCAAATAATGAACAATATATTAGGACCCAAATGATGAACAATGTTTTAGGCCCCAAATCATGAACAATGTTAGGCCCCAAATGATAAACAATGTTTTAGGCCCCAAATGATGAACAATGTGTTAGGCATCAAATGATGAAAAATATGTTAGGCCACAAATGATGACCAGTGTTTTAGGCCCCAAATGATGAACTATGTGTTAGGCCAAAATTATGAACTCTGTGTTAGGCCCCAAATGATGATATATGCGTTAAACCACAAATGATGAACTATGTGTTAGGCCCCAAATGATGATCAATGTTTTAGGCCACAAATGATGATCAATACATTAGGCCCCTAATGATGAACTATGTCTTAGGCCCCAAATGATGAACATTACCTTAGGACCCAAATGATGAACAATATGTTAGACCCCAAATGATGAACTTTGTTAGCTCCCAAGTAATGAACTATATGTTAGGCTCCAAATGATGAAGAACGTGTTAAGCCTCAAATATTGAACTGTGTGTTAGTCCCCAAATTATGAACAATGTGCTAGGGCCCCCAATGATGAACAATGTGTTAGGCCCCAAATGATGAACTATGTGTTAGGCCCCAAATGATGAACTATGTGTTAGGCCCCAAATGATGAACTATGTGTTAGGCCCCAAATGGTGAATAATATGTTAGGACCCTAATGATGAACTATGTGTTAGGCCCCAAGTGATGAACAATTTGTTAGGCCCCTAATGATGAACTATGTGTTAAGCCAGAAAATGATGAACAACGTGTTAGGCCCCAAATGATGAACTATGCATTAGCCCCTAAATGATGAACAATATGTTAGGCCCCAAATGATGAAATATATAAGTTAGGCTGCAAATGATGAACAATGTATTAGGCCCCAAATGATGAACTGTGTGTTAGGGCCTAAATGACAAACAATATTTTAGGTCCCAAAATGACAAACAATGTGTTAGGCCCCATGACAAACTATGTGTCAGGTCCCAAATAATGAACTATGTGTTAGGTCCCAAATGATGAACTATGTGTTAGGACCCAAATGATGAACAATGTATTAGGCCCCAAATGATGAACAATATGTTAGGCCCCAAATGATGAACAATATTTTAGGCCCCAAATGATGAACTATGTGTTAGGCATCAAATGATGAACAATATGTTAGGCCACAAATGATGAACGATGTGTTAGGCAAAAATTATGAACTCTGTGTTAGGCCCCAAATGATGATATATGTGTTAAACCCCAAATGATGAACTATGTGTTAGGCCATAAATGATGATCAATGTTTTAGGCCACAAATGATGATCAATACATTAGGCCCCAAATGATGAACTATGTCTTAAGCCCCAAATGATGAACAATATATTAGTCCCAATGATGAATAATGTCTTAGGCCCCAAATGATGAACAATATCTTAGGACCAAAATGCTGAACAATATGTTAGACCCCAAATGATGAACTTTGTTAGGTCCCAAGTGATGAACTATACGTTAGGCCCCAAATGATGAACAACATGTTAGGCCTCAAATATTGAGCTATGTGTTAGTCCCCAAATTATGAACAATGTGCTAGGGCCCCCAATGATGAACGATGTGTTAGGCCCAAATGATGAACTGTGTTAGGCCTCAAATGGTGAAAAATGTGTTAGGCCCCTAATGATGAACTATGTGTTGGGCCCGAAGTGATAGACAATTTCTTAGGCCCCTAATGAGGAACTATGCATTAGGCCCTAAATGATGAACAATGTGTTAGGCCTCAAATGATGATTATATATATAAATATATATATATATATATATATATATATATATATATATATATATATATGTGTGTGTGTGTGTGTGTGTGTGTGTGTGTGTGTGTGTGTTGTGTTAGGCTGTAAATGATGAACAATGTATTAGGCCCCAGATGATGAACAATCTGTTAGGCCCCAAATGACGAACTATGTGTTAGGGCCCAAATGACAAACAATATTTTAGGCCCCAAATGACGAACAATGTGTTAGGCCCCAAATGACGAAATATGTCAGGTCCCAAATGACGAACTATGTGTTAGGCCCCAAATTATGAACTATGTCTTAGGCCCCAAATGATGAACAATGTATTAGGCCCCAAATGATGAACAATATGTTAGGCCCCAAATGATGAACAATATTTTAGGCCCCAAATAATGAACAATGTTTTATGCCCCAAATGATGAACTATGTGTTAGGCCCCAAATTATGAACAATGTATTAGGCCCAAAATGATGAACAATATGTTAGGCCCCAAATGATGAACTATGCGTTACACCCCAAATGATGAACAATGTGTTAGGCATCAAATGATGAGCAATATGTTAGACCGCAAATGATGAACAATCTCCTAGGCCCAAATGATGAACAATGTGTTAGGCCCCAAATGATGAACTATGTGTTAGGCCCCAAATGATGAACAATGTGTTAGGCCCCAAATGATGAACTATGTGTTAGGCCCCAAATGATGAACAATGTGTTAGCCCCAAATGATGTACAATGTGTTAGGCCCCAAATGATGAACTATGTGTTAGGGCCCCCAAGGATGAACAATGTTGTAGACCCCAAATGATGAACAATGTTTTAGGCCCCAATGATGAACAATGGCTTAGGCCCCAAATAATGAACAATGGCTTAGGCCCCAAATGATGAAAAATATGTTAGGCCCCAAATGATGAACTGTGTTAGGCCCCCAAATGATCTACGTGTTAGGCCCCAAATGATGAACAGGCCCCAAATGATGAACAATATGTTAAGCCCCAAATGATGAACAATGTTTTAGGCCCCAAATGATGAACTATGTGTTAATCCACAATTGATGAACAGTGTCTTAGGCCCCAAATGATGAACTATGTGTTAGTCCCCAAATGATGAACAATGTCTTAGGCCCTAAATGATGAACTATGTGTTAGGTCCCAAATTATGATCAATACATTAGGCCCCAAAATATGAAGTATGTGTTAGGCCCCAAATGATGATCTATGTGTTAGGCTTCAAATGATGAACTATGTGTTAGGCCCCAAATGATGAACAATGTGTTATGCCCAAATGATGAACATTATGTTAGGTCCCAAATGATGAACAATGTTTTAGGCCCCAAATGATGAACTATGTTTAGGACACATATGATGAACAATGTGTTAGGCCCCAAATGATGAACTACAGTATGTTTTAGGCCCCAAATGATGAACAATTTCTCAGGCCCCAAATGATGAACTTTGTTTTAGGCTCTAAATGATGAACTATGTGTTAGACCCCAAATGATGAACTATGTGTTAGGCTCCAAATGATGAAAAATGTGTTAGACCCGAATTGTTGAACAATATGTTGGCCCCAAATGATGAACAATGCTTTGGGCCCCAAATTATGACCTATATGTAAGGCCCCAAATGATGAACAATGTCTTAGGGCCCAAATGATGAACTATATGTTTGGCCCCAAATGATGAACTATGTGTTAGGCCCAAATGATGAACAGTATGTTACTCCACTAATGATGAACAATGTTTTGGGCCCCAAATGATGAACACTGTGTTAGTCCCCAAATGATGAACAATGTGTTAGGCTCCAAATGATGAACAATATCTTAGGTCCCAAATGATGAACAATATGTGAGGCTGCAAATAATGAACAATGTTCTAGGCCCCAAATGATGAACAATGTGTTAGTCCTCAAATGATGAACAATGTGTTAGGCTCCAAGTGATGAACAATATCTTAGGCCCCAAATGATGAACTATGCTTTAGTCCCCAAATGATGAAGTATGTGTTAGGCCCCAAATAATGAACTATGTGTTAGATTACAAATGATGAACAATGTTTTAGGTCCCAAGTGATGAGCAATGTGTTAGACCCGAATGATGAACTATGGGAATCGGCTCAAGGCACAACTGACTGCTGAATATGGCTCAGTGGTGGAGCTCTGGCAAGAGTAGATGCTCCATACCACAAATAAAATCCATTATAAATTGTAAAGCAGGCGAAGAGGAGAGGTGACTCGTTAAGGCTTGGGGAAAATTTCCCTGGCGTCTGTCCTCTGTCAAAGCAAACTTCCACTGCTAATTAAATCTCATGCTGGAAGTAAATTGTTCACACACCAGCAGAGTGGTAAAAAGGCAGTTTGGTCCCTTAAAACACCATGATTAAAGCAACTAGTAATTAACATACACAAAAGCAGTTTACCCTTTAATCTACCATCACTTAAAGAAGAAAACAACATAAATTAACTAAATAAGCTAAAACGAATATTTTCTTCACATGATCCGTATTGTTATTTCATCATATACATATATTTGTCATAACCATTGTATGATATTGATTATATTATTTTTACGAGTGTTGTATCATTTTAGTACTTTTTCAGATCCCTTTTTAAGTTCCATATGCAGATCAGTCATGATTATTCGGCAGCAGCCACCCATCCCCACCTACGCCCCATCAATCAAAGTTCCTGGCCACGCCATTGACTATCCTGAATCAATTTGTAACCATCACCCATTCGCGACCCATTTTCTTATTCCAAACATTGCATCTACGCCTAATGTCCATTGTCTGACTTCTGCCATCACACCATCCAAATAGATAATGAACAAAACAGAGATCACACCCATGTTTCAGACCCACTTTTATTCCAAACCAATCATTTTTCGATCATCATATTTTAGCAAGTACCTTACTTCTGTTATAAATAATTTATTTTAAATACCTCTCAACAAATCATCTTCTGTACAAGACATCATTGGCATCTCCTGCACTGCATCCGTTCTATTCCACAATAAGCTTATTCTAGGTTCATTTATGCTATCCCATCTTAATTGTCAAACTGATATCCTAATCACTATAAAGCTTCCACAATCAATCTTCGACCTACAATAAAGCTTTCCACTTTTGCATCATTCAGCTTTGTCTGTCTTCTATCCATCACATCCATCAAATCTTCAGTCTCAGTGCATCACCATAATACTACATTCTCTTCACACTACTGTACTGCCTTCATTTGCATCTTTATTCTGATATAAATTTGTTCACCAACTTTTCTCTCTGAATTTATCACCCTAAAGAACAGATTCTTATTCTCATCAATAACTTGCTCACATTCACTTTATTTCCATTGCTAGCATTCTTTCTCTCATTTTCCTCCTGACTACCTTATCCTGGCTCTACTGTAGTATACCTCTACTTTATCCCTTTTGTCACGTAACTGCACCTCAAATAACTTGCGTTTTTTTTAACTTTCCATTTTTTCATCCCACCACCTTACTTTATGACCTCACCCTGATATTTTCAATAATCTTCAATTTACTCCCTCCACTTCTGATTCTTTAACATTGACCCATTTATACGGTATCCTCACTTCCTTCAACCAAATAATGTCCAGATATATCTCCATCCACTCTTTTACTACCATACATCTATCACTTGTGTGTGTATATATATATATATATATATATATATATATATATATATATATATATATATATATATATGAAGGTTCATACAAGGAGTACTTTCGTGTATTTGTAACACATTTTCGAGGTACACTAAATAAAGTATGAGAATTTTTACACCACTAATCTTATTATTATTAGGTTTTGGATTTTTCCCCACTTACCTTGTTTATGGTAAGACAGAACTTGTAAGACTGCTTTAATATTACTTATTATATCTGCTGTTTTATGTTCAAATGATTTTCTTTGTTTACTTTTGTAAAGTTTTCTTATGGAAAAAAATCTCTTAATTTATTCAGTGTACCTTGAAAATGTGTGACAATTACAGAAAAGTACTTGGGACTTAGTTTTCAATTTTCTTCTTTTGGCCAACCTGCAAATCTGAACTCATGCAGAAAGTGATATATATATATATATATATATATATATATATATATATATATATATATATATATATATATATATATATATATATATATATATATATATATATATATGTGTGTGTGTGTGTGTGTGTGTGTGTGCGTGCGCGTGCGTTCAATACTTACAACATTCACAGAAACGAGCCACATGAAATAACTGACACCCATTTATAGCCTACTGAAACAAGCTCAGACGCATGGAAGCAGGGCATCTAATTTTCAGGTATACGAAACACCACAAGAGAAAAAGGCTAAAACAAAACAGGCTGTGGATAAGAACTTTCTCCAAGGCTGTTATTCCTTGAGCCTTTTAAAGAAACTTCTTCAAATACTTCTCTCTCCCTAATCTTATGGGGCCCTTCCTTGCCCGTCGATTTTATCGTCGTCTGACAGCAACCCCGATTCCCTGTACCTGTATCTGACAGCAGCATCACCGATCTTTTTTCAGAGAAAGCGGATTAGAAAGGTTTGACGCTATTTAAAGCTTCCTGAATTTCTTTTGTAAGCCTCGTGTGATGCAAACGTAACAATTTTTCTGTTCAGTCAGTTTATATTAATTCCTCGTGTACTTCGACGTTTACTTTTTATCTGTACAACATTCTTTCCCTTTGGTAGAAATATGTCAAAACGATAAATCCTATCCACTTGGAATATTCTAGTTATAGCACGTATTCAGTGGATTGAAATGCTTGGCTGGCCACTTGAAGGCCACACAAAACTAGGGACATAATGAAATAAATTTTCAGTCCATTGCACACGACACCATATTATATCAGGGGAAAGCCCGACACATCATCGGTGACATGGTAAACTAAAATCCACTGCCTACGTCACGACTATACCTTGAAGTTGACTGGTTAGCAATGGTTTCCGAAAGTTGGTTAATCTGTGGTTCTTTTCATCTTCAATAATTTAGCAAGGATTGTTTTACCAAGATAAAATAAGTCCTGCTGATTATCAAAAGGAAACGTATTATCCCCCGAAATAAAATCATACTACGCGTCTCTCTAAAATTGGTAAAAAATAAAAATTAGTAAAATATAACCTACGTAAAGAGTGTTCCGTGATGCTGCAACGTGGTTTTTCGTAAATTACTGTAGGTTCACCTGATCACGGAGGCGATTCAAGAAATGTCTGCGTTCGAATCGGTGCACAGGACAGTGATATTGACCGTTTGATATCTTCAAGCTTGTTCACCATTTTTAATTTAAACACAAAGACTGTCTCAGAGCTATGCAGACTGGTTTTTCATATTGATTTCAGGAAATTTGACTACATTTTAATAATCAGAAAATCGATTTCACTGCATTAGTTTACACATTCGGTGGGATGGCAAGCTGTGACTGCACTCTACAAAACCAGAATAGTTTGACTTACAGTTCCAATACGATCGGCTATACGAGTCTCACTGGATATAATTTGCTGGGAATTTTCTTAACATTATCTCCTTTCGAAATAACAGGATCATAGAAGATGACGTAGACCTATAATGTTCAATGTCTTTTGTTGGCTTACGCAGTTCATGATGTTTGGATTATAGGCCTACCTTCCTTGTATTCAGCGGTTTGGTTGTGGTTCTTGTTTTTGTTGTTGCTGTTATGGTCCTTGTTGTGTCTTCGAAAATCTTTCATATGGGAACCTAACATTACAGAATAAACTTAGACGTATTCATAAAATACTACCGTGAAGAATTATATGCTTACTACTGTTAACTGAAATTTAGAGCCTCGATGGCTCAGTCGGTTACAGCAGCAGCTTCGGACTTCGTAGAGGTCTGTGGAGCGGGTTCAACCCCGCAGCCGACTGATCAAGAGAGGCAGACACTTTGCTATCCGTGTAGACATCCCGGGATTATATATGTAATCAACGGATAGGTTTGCTTAAAAAGCAAATGGATGTTACAGACTGAATACACACACAAAACAATGCCACTACAACACCTTCTAAAAACATAACAAACATCTCACACGTCTCGAACTCTCGCCATACCCGCGCAATAACTTCTCGCTGCTGGGAAGAAAGGGCGTTGGGTCGGGTATGATACATGAAACATACGTACCGGGGTCTAAGAGATGTCAGGCAGGGCAGCCGATCGAGACCACAGGTCTACCCCAAAGCCAAATCAAAAAGTCCTTCAAAAGAAGGCATCGTGCTTACCCCATACAAAAATGGGAATAAAAGCACGTTAAAAGAAGAAGAAGAAGAAGAAGACTGTTAACTGAAATTTAGTCATTTGTTTGAATTGCAAGTATTCGAGATCTTCATGAATACAGTCTGCGCTAGAATGTTCTCCTAACAACAGAGAGAGATTGACACTTGCATTTTTTTGGCCAACAAGGCAATCTACAAGAATGTCCTCAAAACCAAATGAACCTTGGGCTACTCAAGAGAACGAGCTGAACAAGAGCCGTGATCCTGAACATGCAAAGGTATTTCCGACGTCAGAACCCAGAAATTTATAAAAATGATTTGATTGAAATCACAACTGAAGACATGGGAGTCTCAGTGAAGTTCATTTACTATATTAGAAAAACAAACAAGGATGGCGGAATAAAATCTCCCCCAGCAGGATAGCACCATTCCCAGTTTTAAGGAAATGAGACAATTTCGATCACCTGAGTTCAGCTTCAGAAAGGTAGGCTACGAAGTGGTAGATAAGAGGGGCGTTCAATAATTAATGCAACATAATTATTTTCTCTGCCAATTTGCGTTCAAAAATTATGAAATTTTTGCGACATCTGTTGTGAAAAGTTACGCATTTCACCACCTTGTTGGGCTCCTGGACGCCAAAAGCCACGTTGTTTTTCCTGGTTGCCCATGGGCCGGACGAACGTGCTTCGGTCCCGTCTGGGCGGCGCTGATGCGCGATCCGAACATGTCCATTTGGCGGGAATTACGCCTAATCGAACGACTATAAAAGGTGGAAGCGGGATCAGATGGTCGCCTCTCTGATCCAGGACATCGTAGAAATAAATTGCAGAAAGTGTAAGCACTGAGAGGTTCTTTGTTATATCACTCGTCTTATGGTGCAGCAAGTAAGGTAGGATAATTAATTGAATTCTGTAAATGTGTCCACCGACGTTTAATTGTAAGTTGTTTCAAAACCGGTAGTAAATATTTAAAGTGAATTTGTTTGCTTTGTGATAGTAAGAATTCCATTGTAATCGTGCATCCATTAGCGATGAGTACTTGTGTGTAAATAGTTGTAAATAAATTAGTTTTTAAGTGACCATTTTAAAACTGTGGTCTCATTGAGCCTTCCCTAGTTTGTAGACATCCTCATCATCCTTTGCAATTCTTTAGCTAACAACATCAGCAAAGAAACGGTGCGTTGTGGATGAAAATTTCACAACAATTGTTGGTCCTTTAAACCGGATTGCAAGGACGAGAGCGATCTTCAACTGTTGTGCTAGTGAGGTTATGGCATTTAACGTGTTAGTCTTGGGACATTCGCAACTGCCCGATAGAATCCCCGATGTTGAAGGGACCGAGATCAAGTTAGTTAGGGAACCCGGTGAAGTAGTGAGTCATTTTGAGTCTGATAGCTTACCCTTTTGGGGACGTAGGTATAATTTAGTGATTCTGTACATAGGCGGTAATGATTTAGCAAATAATCCAGTGCTTGATGTTTGGGAACGTTATCGCACCTTGGTAGAGCACTTAAGACAAATTGCAGTTACTGTTGCTTTATGCAACGCAGAAATTAGAACATACGAAGAAACCAACCATTTCAACATTGATCCTGAGCAGTACGATGCTGATGTGAAAAACTTTAATGCTCGTTTGAGAAGGTATTGTGCTAGACGTAGGAGATATCAGGTTAGGCATTTACCGATGAATGCATGGTTGTACCGACGAAACCAGACAGCCAATAATGTTCATTTCATCCTTAGTGTAAGAAGTGTGCTTGCCAATCGCTTCGCGAAACTCGTGCGTAATGAACAAGCCAGTCAAACGATAGAGTAAAGCCGAAATTCTAGTCTTGGTCTGTCGTTTTGTTTTGTTGGAAAACACAATTTTATTGCCATATACATTTCTATTCTTCCTATACAGATTAAAGTAGTCACACCCTCCTCTTTACACATTGGTAACATAATTCGGCCACCCTTCTTCCACCAAAATGACGAACTAGACAGAACCTAAGCTCTTTACAGCTCTAACTAACCTGCTACGAGACACTTTAGACCAAGCACACCAAGACCTCGTCGAGTCTCATAGCCTGTCTGTATATGAAGAAACGCTTAATAGAGTAAAAGAGGATGAGAAAGTACTTGAAGATGCGTACCTGCAGTCATTAGTAACTATTGACCCCGAAGTTGAAAGTGAAGTTGAGAAAGACTTGGACCGCGCTCGTAAGGCTATAACCTTGAGCATTGACAGAATAGGTTCCCTATCGAACTCTGTTCGTCCCAAGAAAGAATTGCCACGACTTGAGGAGATTCCCATGCCCACCTTCAATGGGGAGAGAAGCGAGTATAGCAATTACATAGAACTGTTTAATGTGCTAGTTCACGATCGACCTGATCTAGATGACGTGACTAGATTTACTTATCTGACTGGACCATTGAAAGAAGAGCCCCTCAGACTGATTAGCAGCCTGAGTATAACTGTCCATCACTATGCCATAGCAAGAAAGCTGTTGAAAGAGAGCTATGGTGACACGCACCAAGCGTTGGTCATGTTGCACCGTAACTTAGCCGATTTACCTGTGCCTAAGTGTAATCATCAGGATTTGCTAAAGTTCAGAGTTGAAGTTGCTGCCCTTACCAAACAAATTAAGTGGCTTAGCGGGGCAGCATTGGATCATGGTATGTTACTTAGCCTATTGTGTCAGAAACTATCAAAAGGTGACGTGTATCGTCGCATTACTGATCATCTGAGAAAGTGTGACTTTAATCTTGACGAAATGAATTCTGCTATTGATTAAGTAATTCGCACTCGTGAGAATGATGCCCTCCAGAGGGAGAGGATCTTTCAGTCGATGTTCAAACTGAAACTGTATGCTCGAGTGCCTCACTCTCCGAGAATTGCCCATTCTGTAACTGTAATCACACAGCGTATCAATGTACTAAATTTTCCAGTGCTGCCGCCAAAAAGTGCCAGCTCGTATTCAATCGCAGATGTTTTAATTGCTTGGCTACAGGACATGCGAGTCATCAATGCCACAGTAGACGAACTTGTAAACTCTGCAATGAAAGGCATCACCACCTCATTTGTGAAGGGAGTGGCAGCAATAGATTGTCTCACAACGTGTTCTCGGGAAATCGTTCTAACCATACACACCCAAGTCCGTCCCACCAAACAATCGCCCGACCAGTAGTCCAACACCGAAAGACTTGTCACAGTCACCCCTGAATCTTCTCAAGGAAAATGTGTGAATCGAACTCAATCTACCGTCGTAGCCAGTTCCAATCGTGGTGATCAAAGTAAAAGAAAAGTAAATGAAAAACCTTCCACCAGTACGAGAACTGTAAAAAACGAACCAACTGCTAAATTACCCACCACCTTGTTACCCACTGCTACAGTAGTTATGTATAATCAGAAACAACCAGTTACTACCAGGATGTTTTTGGATACTGGTAGCCAGAGGAGCTTTATTTCATCATTGGCTCATAAATTGAGATTGAAAGTAATAAGAAAGGTAAAGTTAAATTTAGCCCCCTTTGCTTCTCAATCAGTCACGGGAGAATTCAGCTGGGAAAATGCGTGGTTAGAGTTAATTGTTAAGTTAGTTGTTCATGATCATGTTGATACCCCCATTCATAATTTGGGATTAGTAAACGTCAAAAAACAACTGGAAGGTAAGAGATACACATTAGCTGATAGTAAAGGGAAAATGATTTGCTGAAAGACCAATCTTCTCGTTGGAGCAGATTATTTTAGTTATTCTGTGACTGGGATGGAAAGGATAGATGGCGTAAATTTGTTCTTTACTCATAATGGCATAGCCCCCTACGGGGAAACACCACAATTGGCACTGCAAGGTGTCGTGAAATCAAATGTGTGCACGTTGAGAGCCCACAGAATCATAGAAAATGAACGTGATGTAGATTGTTGGTGGAGACTGGACACCCTGGGTATTTCCCCTGATGAACAATTCACAGTCAGAAAAAACTGTGATGATACAGGTGCAACAAACCGTAGTGAAGACGCGATTGGGTTATCAGGTTGGCTTATCTTTCAAAGGGACGCAACGTCCTAGTAACAATTGCTGTAATACTGCTGTGCAGCTTATTGCTTTGGAAAAGCAGTTTCAGAAGGATCCTGGGTACAGAGAGTCGTACTAGCGAGTCCTTGATAATTATTTGAGCTTAGGCTTCACTGAAGAAGTTTCTGACCCCCGAACCAATGGATATTTTATGCCTCACTGTGGCGTGAGGAAAGAGAGTAGCACAACTCCATTGCACATTGTTTTCAACGCATCTTCTAAGTGCAAGGGCAAATTGTCCCTGAATGACTTTGTATGCTGGCCCGAATTTAGTTGAGCTTCTTCATAATTTGCTTTTGAGATTCCAAACGAACCCCTATGCTGCCATTAGTGATATCAGTAAAGCCTTCCTGCGAGTCCTACTACACTCCGCAGATTGTAAGTGCATACGATTCCTTTGGCGACAGGAACCTGGTAAAACGGCAACCTACGCCTTCAGAGTGGTGGTTTTTGGTGTCACCACCAGTCTGTACCTTCTGCAACAGGTGTTACACACACATCTAAGGGACAATGGGAGAAAAGAGCTGATGAAATCATTTTATGTGGACAACTTTTTTGAAAACTTATGATTCAGTGCCTGAGATGCAAGCAGGTGAAAGCATTGTTGGCAGACACAGGTATGCCCTTAACAGACTGGGCAAGTAATGTGGTGGAGTTTAGTGAGGAAGTGGAAGCTGATGAACCAGATGTGGTGACTGTGTTACGTGTGAAGTGGGATAGAAGTAAGGATGTGCCGAGTCTGAAGGGTGGAAAGAAGATGAATGAGTCTGTGAGGGATGGAAAACTCACAAAACGCAAGTTACTTTCATTGCTTGTGTTGAATTTTGACCCGTTAGGATCGGTTAGTCCAGTGTTCGTGAAAGGAAAGCTATTGTTGCAGGATTTGTGAGAAGAAGGGGTTGAATGGGATAAGGTGCTGTCGCTGGAGAGGCAACGTCAAGCTGAGGAGATACTCGAGCAATTTGAGTCAGTGGAAGTTTTGGAGTTTGAGAGAGGAGTGATTGTGAGACAGAGTGAGCTCCATGTCTTTGCAGATGCCTCCAGTATGGCTTACGGAGCTGTAGCGTATGTTAGAGATGCAGTAGGAAATAGTCAGTTGCTTGCTTCTAGGATTAGAGTTAAGCTGCGTAAGCAAAGGAAGTTGTCGATTCCCAAATTGGAATTGTTAGCTTTAATGGTAGCTTTCATGTTAACTGGTCACCTGTTTGGATTGTGGAATTTTGCTTGTGTGGTTATGTGGACCGATAGTTTGGTTGCCAAAACTTGGACAGAGACTAAAGAATCCAACCGTAATTGTTTCATTTCTAATCGAGCAGGTGAGATTCTATTCCTACAGAGACGGCATGAGATCCAGTTGAAGTATGTCCCCACCAAGTTAAATCCAGCTGACATCCTCACACGAGGTATGAACACCAAGGATCTGATGCAGAGTGAGCTGTGGCGAAATAGCCCCCATTTTTTACATGCAACAGATCCTGTAGGCACGCCCCCTCAACCCTGTAAGACAACGATAGACGATGAGTCATGCTTGACAGCTGCAGTCAGGGATTTGAAAGATGAAGGCGAACTTGCAGAGCTGGGAGAACTATGGCACACAGAGGGGAGTAAGGTTTCGTTTACTTATATGTTGAATGTAATGCACAATGTATTGAAATTTGTTTGTTCAGACACTGACCCCTTTCTTAAACTTGTCTTTTTAGAACAGAGGCATCACCTGCTGTCTGTCTGTGCTTATTTAGAATCAGGAATGAATTTTCCCAGTCACATAAGCAACTTTGTAAAGCAGTTGAACTTAACTATCTGTAATCAAATCATTTACACCTGGTCCAGGATTGCTGGTGCAGTAGGATGCAAAGCTGAATTGTTGTTATTGCCAGCTAAGAGTCAGTCAAATTATATCTTAATCATTTGGATGCAACACACACCCATTGTTGTGTCAATGTGTTAATCATACTTTTCCGCCAGGAATGCTGGATGCCTGAATTGAAAACTTTAGCTACGCGTGTGATCCGAGCATGCAGTGTGTGCAAGATGACCTTCCAGCCTCTGCTACGACTCCCACAGCCTCCGCAACTTCCTGCTGCAAGAACCACCTTGAACAAACCCTTTGAATGTGTGGGATTGGACCACACTGGACCTATCAAGACCGACGCCGGAGTGGTTTACTTGCTGCTGATCACCTGTATGGCCAGCTGAGCTGTTTATTTGGACCTCTGTGACACAAGTTGAATGTCAATCCAGTTGTAATTTTCTGTTTCATCATAAACAGTCGATTTGGGCATTTTTGACTTGCAGTTTTAAATGGAGAGAGAGAGAGAGAGATAGCAGACATGTTTATACTTATGCTAAGAAGATTCGTGGTGTCGCATGGCGCGCCCTCAAGAATATATAGCGACAATGCTACCACCTTTAGGGCAGCAGACACCTTCCTCAGGAAATTTATCATCAAAAGGAGACCCAGTAATACCTGCGGAAAACAAGTATTAGATGGCATTTCCAAACCCCCGTTCTCCTTGGAAGGGAGGCTTCTTCAAGAGAATGATTGGTGTGGTAAAATGCACCTTAGATACGAAGACGACACTCCGCAGGAACGTCTGTCACCCAGAGCAGGTTCGAACGTTGGTAAAAGAAGCAGAGGTTGTTATCAACAACCACCCCCTGATGTACTTGGGTGATGAGAGAGACGACGGAGTCATTACGCCTTCTCACCTTTCACGAGGGAATTTGATTCGACTTCTGCCACCCATTACGCCCCACAAAGGGATGTGGGACACCCTAACAATGAAGCAACTTCGTCATCGTTATTTTTGAGCACCCTCAGCAAATTTAAGGAGTATTGGAGAGATGGTTACATACGGGTGCTATAGGAGCGCCATGATTCAAGGGAAGCAGCAGTTACGCCTCTTAAGGCAGGCGATATCATCCTGATCCAGATTGAATCCAGAACATGCAGAGATTGGGCACTTGGGAGGGTCCTTACAGTGTATACTGACCCCCAGGGTGTGGCATGTTCAGCCAAGGTCCTTTATGAAGGAGAGGCGCACCTGCGCGCAATTAATCACATTGTTCCCTTAGAAATGTCTGAAGTAGAAGACGATGAGCCAGACGCCTAGAGAGCAGCAGAGGAAGGAATTACGGACAACCCTGTCGATTTAAGTGTGCGTGATAGTTCAGAGACAGAAGGACTCGATGGGAATGTGTTCGATGTTGTAAGTGATGACAGTAGCGAGCTTGCCGAAGAGCAAGCACGGGGATGTAAAGGGGAAAGTACTGAGCGAGCCAGGCCGCACAGAAAAGCAGCCCTTGCACAGCAAGAAAGAATGGCTCGGTGGATGAGGGAAGGGACTGAGTAGAACAGAAAAAAAAAATTGCGAGTGAGGTGAACTGTACACAAGTGTGAGTCGAAAGGGAGCCTTGAAGGAGAATATAGTAAGTAGCAAGTACTTCGCAAGTTCCTGATGAATCGGTACTCCGAGTACAGGGCTACAGTGAAGAATATACAGTGTTCATGGATGATGTAAACTCATCACTAATGATCATGTTTGTTCCTTTTTGCGATTGAAATGGTGACCATATCAGGTACTGAGTGTTTTAGTTAGGTAAGGTAGTGCTTTATTATATTGAAGAATGTCTCAACAGGATTGAGGCAGCTGAGTTAACATTTATCATTGCGTAAGTTAAGAGTAGCCACTCAAATTTTTTCTTATTGCTGTTTGTTGTCACATTTAACCCAGCTACAACAGGGCCCTGCTGGAGTTGGGCCAAGCGTGAAAACCGGCCCCCCCCCATCTTTCTTTCTTCTTTGAGAGTTGGTAATTAAGCATATAGATTTAGTGCCTATCATATGAGCCCTCCACTTTGTAGGTGGGAGGATGTTGTGAAAAGTTACCAATTACGCCTAATCGAACGACTTTAAAAGGTGGAAGCAGGCTCGGATGATTGGCTGTCCGGTCCAGGACATCATAGAAATAACTTGCATAAAGTGTAAGCACTGAGAGGATCTTTGTTATATTGTAAAGTCACCACATCGACGTCAGCGGAGTGCTTCGAAGGCATCATTAATTAAGTCTCCGCTGACCAAGTTTTCTTTGGTGACTTCCCACTTTCTTCGCATTCAGTTCGTCACGCCTAACGTGCCAGGTCACGCATTTTCTACCATTTCAACTTTATATGTATTTGTCCAACTGTCACAAATTATGTATCGTATGTTTCTTTATTTGCAGGCATCAAGACTGTACCCATATTGGAGTTCTGCATGTTTTTGTATTGTAAATTGTACTTGTTTGCCGTATATTATTGTTAATTGTTTTTGACCTCAGGTCACACAATGTCATTGTCTTCCATGGTTCGGCGCCAGTCGGCCGCTATATAAACTGCCTGAATCTGTAATAAAGCAGCAGTAACTTTTACCTGCTCGTTTCTTTTGCACCTCTTACAGTGGTGACCCCGGAGTATCCCAGAGCCATTAGCGGACTGACACAGCGACTCAGTCTTGGCTCCAGGAACTCTCCAACGCTCTTAGCGGCCTAAACACAGCACTGTAACCAGCGTCACTAACGGACCCACACGACGCATGAAAGTGCGTTTTGACGCGAGTACCCCACTCCAGTAAGAGGGCAGACAGCGAGCATGGACGCAGGCATCCCCTCCTTCGTGCAGTTAACTACGTACCTCGCAGACTCGGAGGTCTACTTTCCTCCCATCTCACCCGCGCCTGTCCCTGCACCGAGGCCCTCCCGCACCTCCACACCCATGCCAGTGCCCCGAACACTCCATGGCCCGGCAACACAGTCGCGGGCCACCCTGACCGTAAAGTTGCCACCTTTTATACAGGGGAACCCAACGATGTGGCTGCGTAGGGTCAAGAGCCACTTCAGGGTGGCGCACCTGATGGACGAAATCCTGCAGGCCGACATGGTCTGCGCCTCCCGGAGGAGATATACAGAAAACTCGTCTCGTGGGTGCCCGACACACACCCCCTCACATACAACGTCGCAAGAAGATCCTCCTTGAAACGTGCTCCCTACCTATCGCCGAGCAGGTGCAAGAGATGATTCTTTCACTACCAGATTTTGACGGCTCGGCAAAATAAGCCTGTGCTCCCTCCTCCCGGACCTCCTCACCCCTACACCATGCCTCGAGACCTCAGGTGGCAAGAGACTTCACGGACTGCATGCAGGCCACACAGCGGCTAAAGCGCCCACACAGTCAGGTCCAGCTGGAAGAAGAAAGCGGGCCTCGCCGTCGCCAGTCGCCACCCCACAACAAATGGTTCCCGGCATCGCTAACAAGTGGTTCGGCAAAGACGCCCGAAACTGCCTGCCGCCCTGCTCGTTTGCTCGTTCAAAAAACGGGGGTGGCGGCGGCCAGCAGGACAAACCGCCATGGCAACCGAAAAACCCAGGGGCCCAGAACCAGTAGGCTTCTACGTCTGCGACACCATCTCCGGCAGGATGATGCTGGTCGACACGGCCCTTTAGATCGATCTTCCCGGCATCCAGGGAGGACCGCAACCAGAAACCAAACCCGGCCGCCTTCGTGACAGCTGCCAACGGATACCCCATCCTCTCCTACGGCATCAGGCCCCTGTCTATTTCCATCCTTGGCCAGAATTACTCCTGGGACTTCATCGTCGCGGATGTAGGAACCCCACTCCTGGGGGCGGACTTCCTGGCGCACTTCAGCCTGCTAGTCGACGTGGGACGTAAGCGCCTCCTCGATACTGACTCCTGCCGGTCTCTCCCGTTAACAGCGGGACCCAAGGCACCCACCATCAGCTCCGTCGCCTCCCACCAGTACGCACACCTGCTGACGGAGTTCCCCGAAGTGTTCAAGCCCGAACTTCAACAAGTCCCCAGGGCCCCAGCCAAACACGGCATATACCGCCACATAACAACTAAAGGCCCCCCGACACATGCAAAGTTCCGAAGGCTTCCCCCACAGCGCCTTCAGGTGGCAAAGAAGGCATTCGCAGAGATGGAGCGGATGGGAATCTGCAGAAAGGCCTCCAGCCCGTGGGCCTCCCCCCTCCACATGGTGCAGAAACCGGACGGCTCCTGGGGACCTTGCGGTGACTACAGACGTCTCAACATTGCAACGGAGCCCGACCACTACCCCTTGCACAACATGCAGGACCTCACGGCCTCCTTTCACGGAGCCAAGGTATTCACTAAATTGGACCTTCTTAAACCATACTTTCAGGTACCTGTTGCACCAGAGGATATACCAAAGACTGCCATCATCACGCCGTTCGGGTCCTACATGTTCGCCTTCTCCACCTTTGGATTGAGGAATGCCGGGGCGACCTTCCAGCGGCTCATGGACAGCATCCTCGGGGACCTGAAATTCTGCATCTGCTACGTTGATGACATCCTCATATTTTCCAGGTCTCACAGTGAACACCAACAGCACATCCGGGCAGTCCTGCGGCGCCTCCAAGAGAATGGCCTCGTCGTCCGTTTTGACAAGTGCACCTTCGGCGTCCAGAAAGCCGACTTCCTGGGCCACGAGGTATCCCCGGCAGGCGTCCGCCCACTCACATCAAAAGTAGCAGCCGTAACCAGGTTCCCAGCCCCCACCTTCGTCAAGGCCGTCCAGGAGTTCCTCGGGATGGTGAACTTCTACAGGCGTTTCATCCCTGGGATCGCACACACCACGGCCCCCCTGACGGAAGTTCTCAAAGGACAACCAAAGTCCTGTCTTGGGGACCCAGCCAGCAGCAGGCCTTCTCCCTGACGAAGGCCGCCCTCGCCAAGGCAACCGTCTTGGCACACCAGGATCCCAAGGCCCCTCTCCAGCTAACAACAGATGCCAGTAACGTCGCCTGTGGTGCTGTCCTGGAGCAGGTCATCAACGGTGCCCCCCAGCCCATCGCCTTCTTCAGAGAGAAATTCAATCCCGCAGAGACCCGCTACAGCACCTTCGACAGGGAACTCTGCGCGATGTACCGCGCAGTCCGGCACTTCAAATTCCTCCTGGATGGGACGCCCTTCACAATCTTCACGGACCACCAGCCATTGGTTCACGCCTTCACTAAGCAGGGGGACGCATGGGCTTCCAGGCAGCAGCGCCACCTCTCAGCCATAGCCAAATTCACCTGCTCCGTCAGGTACCTCCCCGGCAGGAAAAATCCTGTAGCAGACACCCTCTCCAGAGTCGAGTTGAACGCAGTGCAGCTCAGAGTAAACTACCAAGACCTCACCAGAGAACAGGCCACTGACCCAGAAACCCCAGCCTACCGCACCCCCATCACGTCCCTTAAGTGGCGGGACGTGACCCTCACCCCCGGAGGCCCAAGTCTCCTCTGCAACATCAGTACGGGTCAGCCCCGCCCCTTGGTTCCAGCCTCACGCCGCTGCCAGGTATTCGACATAATTCAAGGCCTCTCACATCCCTCTGGCAGAACTACGGCCAAGCTGCTGTCAAAAAAGTTCGTCTGGCACAGGGTGCAGAAGGACGCCACGTCCTGGGCAAAACAGTGCCAAGCCAGCAAGGTGGGACGTCACACGCAGTCCGGGGTAGGCGAGTTCCCGCAGCCAGAGAGCCGCTTCGGCCACATTCATGTCAACGTCGTCGGGCTCCTTCCCCCATCAGGTGGGTCCAGATACCTCCTGACAGTGGTAGACTGCTCGACAAGGTGGCCCGAAGTTAGCTGCTTCGGCGTCCCGGACCACATCATAACCGACAGGGGCCCAGCCTTCCTGTCCGAATTATGGTCCGCCCTGGCTCAGCTGCTGGGGACCATGCATCACACCACCACGGCATACAACCCAGCGGCCAACGGCCTGGTCGAGCAGTTCCACAGATCCCTGAAGGCGTCCCTCATGGCCCACTGCACCGCCGAGGACTGGAAACATCAGCTGCCATGGGTCCTCCTCGGTTTGAGAACCACCCCCAGAGCCGACGGCACCCCGTCCGCAGCCGAAAAAACCTACAGAGAGCCCCTCATGGTCCCGGGCGAACTTGTGACAGAAGATCGCCCCATCCCATCACTGCAGAGGCTTCGCGACGTGGCCGGCAAGTTCGCCCCTTGCAAGCGCACGTACACCGGCAGGTCGGCCACCTTCACACCGCCAGAACTGCTGTCACCACCCACGTCTTCGTCAGGGTCGACGCCGTCCGCCTGCCACTGACCAGGCCCTACAGGGGCCCCTTCCGCGTGCTGGAGCGGAACAGCAAGGCGTTCCTGCTGGCACTCCCCGGGAGGAACGATTGGCTTTCAATAGATCGATTAAAGCCCGCCTTCCTGGAGGAGAGCACCGGCATCACCGCAGCACCTTCCCCGCCCTTCGCCACGCCCAGGCCCCCGCAAACAGTGGGCGCGCAGCCGTCCCAGGAAGAGCCCACCCGCACCAGCAGCCCAGCACCCTCACGCACGGGAGGCCCCTCCATTGTCCTCAAGAAGCCGTGGTACCCTTCAGCGTCCCAGCAGATACACAGATTAATCAGACGTGTCCCACATCTTTTGGGGGGAGTATTTGTAAAGTCACCACATCGACGTCAGCGGAGTACTTCGAAGGCGTCATTAGATAAGTCTCCGCTGAGCAAGTTTTCTTTGGTGACTTCCCACTTTCTTCGCACTCAATTCGTCATGCCTAACATGCCAGGTCACGCATTTTCTACCATTTCAACTTTATATGTATTTGTCCAACTGTCACAAATTATGTATCGTATGTTTCTTTATTCGCAGGCATCAAGACTGTATCCATATTGGAGTTCTGTATGTTTTTGTATTGTAAATTGTACTTGTTCGCCGCATATTATTGTTAATTGTTTTTGACCTCAGGTCACGCTCAATGTCATTGTCTTCCGCAGTTTGGCGCCAGTCGGCCGCTATATAAACTGCCTGAATCTGTAATAAAGCAGCAGTAACTTTTACCTGCTCGTTTCTTTTGCACCTCTTACAATATCACCTGTCTTATGGTACAGCAAGTAAGGTAGGATAATTAATTGAATTCTGTAAATGTGTCCACTGAGGTTTAATTGTGAGTTGTTTCATAACTGGTAGTAAATATTTAAAGTGAATTTCTTTGCTATTTGTGATATTTAACTAATCGTGCATCCATTAGTGATGAGTACTTGTATGTAAATAGTTGTAAATAAATTAGTTTTTAAGTGAACATTTTAAAACTGTGGTCTCATTGAGCCTTCCCTAGTTTGTAGACGTCTTCATCATCCTTTGCAATCCTTTAGCTAACAGCATCAGCAAAGAAACAGTGTATTGTGGATGAAAAATTCACAACAACATCCTTAACCATTCCCGCGTTATGTCATGTATTCTCATTAATTTCCGATAGACGACTGCAGTACAATCGGCTCTCAAAAGGGCCTCTGTGACTGAAGTACATTCCAAACGAGCAGTGATAGAATCCGTTTTTGCAGGAAAAGAGACCGTCACGAATATTCACAGGCGCTTGCAGAATGTCTACAGAGACCTGGTAGTGGATGAAAGCATTGTGAATCATCAAGCGAAGTGTGTGTTATCATCAGAAGAAGGACAAGGAAATCTTTCTGATCTCCTGCGCCCTGGCTGGCTGCACACAGCTTTGAAGGGTGCAGTGGTGGAACATGCAGACACTTATTCAAGGTGGTCAGGGAATCCAAGATATCTTCTTACATCTGGGCGGAATCACAATCAAACAACTCGCTGCTCAACTTGACATCTTTGTCGATAGTGCTGACACAATTGTCCATGACTTAGAGTATTCAAAGGTTTGTGCCTGCTGGTTTGATCTACATGTTCCACCACTGCGGGCATCAAAGCTGTGTGCAGCCAGCCAGGGCATGGAAGATCAGACAGAATTTCGGCCCTTTTCTTTTGATGATAAACACTTCGCCCAATGATTCACGGTGCTTTTATCCATTGCCAGGTCTTTGTAGACATTCTGCAAGCGTCTGTGAATATTTGTAGTCTCTTTTTCTGACAAAATGAATTCTGTCATTGCTCTATATTTGGAACGTACCTCAGTCACATACCCACTTTGATGGCTGATTATACTGCAGCAGTCTACAGGAAATCAATCAAAATACATGACATAATCCAGGAATGGTTAAGGATGTCACATATAAAATTTCAAATTTTTTGAACGAAAATTGGCAGAGGAAAAATTACGTTGTATTACTTACTGAACGCTTCTCGTATTTCCTAACTGGATAAGTGAATGTGGTTGCAGCTATAAACAAATATCTAAGGTTAATCATGTAACTTTCATGCCTCATATATGGAGTAGCACGCAGAAAGATTTGTGACATTGCATTTCATATCTTGATGGCCCCCAGTTAGAACAGGGTATATGCTGGAACCCCCGTTCAAGATCCAACTGCATAAAAAAAAAAAAAAAGATTCTCAAATACAGTGGATGGTTGGCCCACCCATTCCGAATAGAGAAATGTCGATAAATGGGGTACGGGGATTTGGAGACATACATCGGGTATTCATGAGTATGCATATAAAGTGAGGAATTGCTGCTATGCTTAATCTGAAGAAATTGATATGCAAGCATATAATGAATCAATCCTGTAAAATATAAGAATCTGATGTATATCAGTTATTCTCATAATTATATCAAAATATTGTGAACAGGAATATTGCAGTAAGAGAACCAAGACTGCGTAAATGTAAAAATGTGCCTCAAAAACAGCTTTCCGAGGCGTTCATCATCTCCTTTCTCATCCGCAAATGAGGTCATTCCATTGTGTGTACAGTGGCTGCTCAACTACACTTTTGCAACAGCTCAGGCAAGCCTTGGACAAGTAAGTAATGAGACTGGGCATACCAAAGCAACACAGGATTATTTTGGTCCACAAAGTCTGAGAAACAAAGGCCCATGTTTCAATTCTCGAGATCTCCGCACTGATCCACTGATGATACTCTTTGGTATACAATACTGTATATATACTGTACATTATATATATATATATATATATATATATATATATATATATATATATATATATATATATATATTTATATATATTATATATATATATATATATATATATATATATATATATATATATATATATATATATATATATATATATATATATATATATATATATATATATATATATATATATATATATATATATATATATATATATATATATATATATATATATATATATATATATATATATAAAAAAACATACTAGCTGATCAACCCGGCACTGTCCTGGATAACTCTGAATGACAACTGATAAACTCTCTCTCTCTCTCTCTCTCTCTCTCTCTCTCTCTCTCTCTCTCTCTCTCTCTCTCTCATATTAGCAGAAAGATATAAAAGTAAAATTACACCTAGAATTGATAATGAAGATGATACAGAAATAAGAGATGAAAATAGTGAATATTTATCGGACATAGATATTAATGAAGCCGATATTGCGCAGGCTATTAATGAAATTAAAAATGGATCAGCAGCTGGACCAGATGGCATCCCTGCCATTTTGTTAAAGAAAGTGGTTCATTCAATCGCAAAGCCACTCGCAATATTATTAAGACAAAGTGTAGATACAGGCAAGATTTATGATGAGCATAAATTAGCATATATTACCCCTATTTTCAAAAGTGGATCAAGACTAGAGACAAGTAATTATAGGCCTGTGAGTATGAAAGGGTAATGAAGAAAAATATAATGAAACATTTAATGAAAAATAGTTTGTTTAATGTTGGACAACATTGTTTTGTACCCGGAAAAAGTACACAAACCCAATTGTTAGTCCACCATGAAAGCATATATAAAAATATGATAAACGAAAAAGATACAGATGTGGTTTACCTAGACTTTGCAAAAGCTTTTGATATGGTAGAACATAATATATTAGTGAAAAAAATTAGAAAACATAACATTGTTGACGAAGTAAGAAGATGGACAAAAGAATTTTTGCAAAACAGAAAACAGATAGTGATTGCAAACGATGAGAAATCGGATGAAGCCAAGGTAATATCCGGTGTGCCACAAGGTACTGTGTTAGCTGCATTGCTGTTTGTAATTATGACTGCAGACATGCCAGTAATGTTAAGGACTCACTAGTGAGAATTATCGCCGATGACATAAGAATAAGTAGAGAAATTACTTGTGATGAAGATAGGAACTTGCTACAAAGAGACCTAAACAAAATATATAAATGGGCAGTGGTAAATAGGATAGTATTTAACTCTGATAAATTTGAATCAATAAACTATGGTGATAAAGAAGGAATGCTATATGCATATAGAGGACCTAATAACAAGACAATCACAAATAAGGAAGCAGTTAAAGACCTTGGTGTGATGTTGAATAGGAATATGCTGTGCAATGATCAAGTAGCAATACTATTGGCAAAATGCAAAGCAAAAATGGGAATGTTGTTCTGGCACTTCAAAAGCCGAACACATGATCATACTTTATAAAACGTATGTACGTAGTCCACTTGAATATTGCAATATAATATGGTACCCACACTACCAAAAGGATATTGCACAAATAGAGAGTGTACAAAGGTCCTTTACAGCTAGAATAGAAGAAGTTAAGGACCTTGACTACTGGGAAAGACTACAATTCTTAAATTTATATAGTCTCGAAAGGAGAAGAGAAAGCTACATGATAATACAGGCATGGAAACAGATAGAAGGAATTACCAAAAACATCATGGAGCTAAAAATATCAAAAAGAGCAAGCAGAGGTAGATTAATATTGCCCAAAACTATACCAGGAAAACTAAGGAAAGCACATAGTACATTAATCCACCACGCACCAGCATCGATAATACAGCGTCTATTCAATGCGCTACCAGCTCATCTAAGGAACATATCAGGAGTGAGCGTGGATGTGTTTAAGAATAAGCTCGACAAATATCTAAGATGCATCCCAGACCATCCAAGATTGGAAAATTCAAAATATACGGGAAGATGAATTAGCAATTCTCTGGTAGACATTAGAGATGCCTCACACTGAGGGACCTGGGGCAACCCGAACGAACTGTAAGGTCTGTAAGGTAAGGTAAGGTCTCCAACCCTCCCTGTCTCTTCCCCTCTTTCTTCTCCCTAACACCCCCTCTACTCTCTCTCTCTCTCCAACCCTCCCTGTCTCTTTCCCTCTCTCTTCTCCCAAACATCCCCTCTTCTCTCTCTCTCTCTCAACCCTACTTGTCTCTTTCCCTCTTTCTTCACCCTAAAATCCCCTCTGCTCTCTCTCTAGCTACCTCTCACTCTCTCTGTCACCCCCTTTGGTGCCATTGATGTCTTACCCCCACAGTATTCTTTTACAGATAGTAAATGCATGCCGAAATTAGGTGAATTCGTAGGACCGCACCTGGAATTAAGGGCTCAGGTAAGTTACTCAGTCAAAGGAAGGGTAAAGCTTACCCAAGGGATGGGTGAGCGAGAAATCCAAGGGGCGAATTATTTACCTATACAGCTTCTTCATTTATTATGAATTCACGAGACCTTAAAATATTTACTCTCATGCTTTATTTTACTGTAAATGTGATAGGGGGTTGACGAGGAAGAGGTTTCCTTCGTTGTACCTCCCCAGCCTAGTTAACATTCACACCTTAGATCGGGTGGGAGTGTCTGCAAAATGTCAACTCGACTGAACAAGCAAAAAAAACTCTCCAGATTCTCTTGGGTTACACTTTCGTTAAAACGTAACCATTCTGCACAGAAAATCCATTACAAAGCAAATAACATCATTTATGACATTTACACTAATGCAGAATGAATTGTGTTGCTACTAGTTAGATTATTAAGGCAATTGACTGTTACGTTACAGCAGCATTAGTCTAAGCTTGAACATAAAATTATTCACAAATAACGTAGCAATATAAAATCAAGGTTAGTAGGTTGTTACTAATACCTTAAACTATTTCATTAAACAAAGTAATGCAATTAGTCCACGTTGAAGAGGCAATGCAGCCAAGTATTTGTGGGCTTGTGTTAGGTGATGCCGCAATACTTTTCCATGGTGGAATGGTGCCACGTCGGGGCATTAAAATCTATGCATGATAATTAAATCTATGTCGACTTACATTACTCGTGAGCTCTGGGCTCGTAATTACAAGGAAAGAGGATAGGTACAAAGAAGGAAGTACCTTACTCCTTGGGGGGTGCCAGGGTTGGCACAATGAAACATGACACTTACTCTGGAAAGGAGTACCAAGCTACTGTGGGGGATGGGGGCTAACAGCAAACTACTGAAGGTTATTACAAGTGATGCCTAGACAGGACATCAACTATCTTGTTATCTTTCCCCTTTATGTGTTCGTTCCTCCAGTTGTAATCTTGGAGGTCGATACACCAGCACATTAGGCACTTATTCTGATTTCTAAAGGCAGTAAGATACTTATGGGGGTTATGATCAGTTAAAATAGTTATAAGGAACTTACAGTCCGCATGATATGATTCAAATTGCTTTATTGCTACGATCATACCCAATAGTTCTTTCTCTATGGTGATATATTTTGACTGGGCAGAATTTAGCTTTTTGGAATAGTAAGCTACTGGATGCCTAACTCTGCCTTTCTCTTGGAACATGACTGCACCGATACCAACATCACTGGCATCAACTGCCAGACAGAAAGGTCGGTCGTAATCGAGGGTGTGGAGAATGGGCTTGCTGATAAGGACAGCTTATAAGTGGTCATATGCCTTCTCGCACTTGGGCATGCACTGGAATGGTTGTTTCCTTCGGAAGAGTTTGGTGACAGGGACAGTGGTGTCAGCGAAGTTCAGAATGAATTGACGGAAGTATTGAACCATGCCTATGAACCATTGCACCTCCCCTTTTGTTTGCAGATATGGCATATTTCGAATGGCTTGAATCCTTAGGCATCAGTGTACTGCTTACGACACAGTGGCCAAGATAAGTGATCTCTGCCACCCTGAATTGACATTTAGATGATGACCAGGTTGGCTCTTTGGAGGGCATCAAGGATTTTGAGCAGGATTGCCTGGTGCCCTTCCCAGGCATGGGCGTATGTCAACTATGCCATCAAGATAGACGAGACAATTCTCAGTGCCTTCTAGGACCTTATTCATCATCTTTTGAAAGCAGCTCGGTGCATTCTTTTGGGAGTGATGAAGACAGTCAGAGGGCAAGACTCCTACGATAGGGACATCTGCCAATATCCCTTTTCAAGGTCTATCTCACTTAGATAAGGAGCACTACCCAGACTGACTAAGCACTTCCCAATCCTTGAAAGAGGGTAAGGCTCGGGCTTTGTAACTTCATTCAGCTTTCTGTCCCACCCCCCTCCTTCCTTGGGATCGAGGACGACAGGGGAGGACCACTCACTATCGCTCCTTTCAATCAGGCCAAGTTCTAGTTGGAGCTTGACCTGTTCCTCGATTCTTCTGGTCTTGTCTGGGCTCGCCTTGTGCTATTGGGGTGACGCCTTCCCACAGGTGTATGGTGTTTTCTGCAGCACTCTTGCATCTTAGACAATCCTGTGTTACTTGTGGGTGCTTGCTTAGTAGCTGGAGTACTGTAGGTCTGAGTGTTTGGTGTCGTCTAATCCCAGGGTGATGAGTTCTATTTGTCGTTGGATCTCTCAGTTGATCGAGGGCACTGGCACTGCGGTGACAGTGCCTACAACCGCTCCTGAGGTTGAGGGGCTATCTTCGGTCATCATTGGTTCTCTGGAGGTGTAAGGTTTCATCAGGTTTATGTGGAACCATTTAGCCTTCCTTTTCCCGCGTTCACAAGGTAGTTCAGGGCCCCTCATTTACCAAGCACCTTATGAGGCCCTGTGAACTGCATCTCGAGGGGGCATGTTTCTCCTGTCCAGAGGACTAGGACTTGGTTGAATACTTTGAAGAAGCGAGTTTGTGCCATTTTATCAAATTTAATCTTGGCTCATTCCTGAGAGGCAGCCTCCATTGCCTGGGCAGCTGCCCACGCAGCTCAAAGTATGCATTGTATGTCCGGTAGGTCCTTCGCCCATTTGGCTTTCGTTGGCCTCGTTTAGGATGTCGAGAGGGGCCTCGGGTAGAATGAGCATAGAGCAGCTCAAAAGGACTGTATCCTAAGGTTTCTGAAGGGACTTGCCAAATGGAGGAAAAGGTATATGGGAGGTTTCCTCCCAAGTAGCTCCTCCTTCATGCTCAAGTTTTGCCAGGGTGGCACCTAAGTTCTGGTGGAAGCATTCCACTATTCCTTGGCTCTTCAGGTGATAAGGCGTTGAGTAAATGTGTTTGACACCATGGCTGGCCATGCTGTCCTTGAACTCTTTGGACATGAAATGACGTCCTTGATCAGTCTGGATTGTTGCGGGAAAACGAACCAACAGAGCTGGATTAATGCTTTTGTGAGAGGGTGCAAAAGAAAGAGCAGGTAGACAAGTACTGCTAGTTTATTGAGGAAGCTGCCCGCTCATAAAGCGGTGTGCGGACATCAGTACAAAGACATACAAGTGACCTGAGGTCAATTATTCTCTATGCAAAACCGGACAGGTACATACAGATAACGTGACAATTGAAAATAGTAGATTAGACACAAAAATACTCTGACACATACACAATATATAAGGGCAAAAATGAATAGGTAATAAATGTACAATTACATAATGAAAATAGGGCTGAGTACCCTACAGTGAAGGCATCGTAGAAAACGGGAGGTTCTTCACAGAAAACCCGTTTAGCGGGGACTTTGCAATACTCTCCCCCCCCCAAAACGTAGGTAACGTCTGATCAAGGCAGGTATCTGCTGGGGTGGCGGAGAGGGCCGTGGCTCCTCGATGTCAGCTCAGGGGTGTGTTCGACTTCGGTGCGCTGTGTATGGGAGTGGTTGGTTGTTCCCCTGCCTGGGCCCAGGGCCTTCCGGGCGCCCACGTGACTTTTTTGTGGGTGGGGTGGGGTGGGCTGAGGGGGCGACATCTCCTGCAGGGGCCACTGGGGAGTGCCACTGACGTCGTCCTCCAGGAGTGCGGGCTTGAGGCAGTCTACCGACACCCAGTCGTCCTTCCTGTGGATGGCCACCCGGAATGCCTTTTTGTTTCTCCCCAGCATGAGGAAAGGCCCCAGGGCCTGGATATGGGTGGGCGGACGGCGTCGTTCCTGACGAAGACTTGGGTGGTAAAGGACAGACCGGGAGGCATGAAGGGGGACTTCCTGCCAGTATCGTCCGCTGGCAGGGGGCAAACTTTCCGACCCTGTCGCAGAGCCTCTGCGTTGTTAGGTTGTCCCCGTCCTCCGTGATGAGTTTGCCCGGGACTACAAGGGACTCCCCGCAGACTTTTTCTGCTGCGGACGGGTCACCGTTGGCTCTAGGGGTGGTCCTCAACCCGAGGAGGACCCAGGGCAGCTGGTACTTCCAATTGTCGGCTGTGCAACGAGCCATGAGGGACGCCTTCAGGAACCTGTGGAACCTTTCCACCAATCCGTTGGCTGCAGGGTTGTAGGCAGTGGTGCTGTGGTGAGTGGTCCCCAGCAGGCATGCCAGGGCGATCCACAGCTCAGACAGGAAAGCTGGGCCCCTGTCCGTAGTTATATGGTCTGGGACACTGAACCAGCTGATCCAGCTGGAGAGGAGTGCCTCGGCGCATGCACTGGCGGTGGCCTCTTCCATGGGCGTCGCTTCGAGCAACCTGGTGGAGCGGTCAACGACTGTCAGAAAGTATCTAGCTCCTCTTGGTGGGGGAAGAGGACCCACTACATCAATGTGGATTTGCCCGAAACGTCTTCCCGGCTGAGGAAAGTCGCCCACCCCCGACTTGGTGTGACACCCTGCTTTGCTGGTCTGGCACTGAATGCACTGCCTCGCCCAGGCCATTGCGTCCTTCCATATTCCGTGCCAGACGAACTTCTCTGCCAGCAGCTTGGCCGTCGTCCTGCCAGAGGGGTGGGACAGTCCATGGATGATGTCGAAGACCAGGCGATGGCGGGAGGCGGGCACCAGTGGGCAGGGGTGGCCAGTGCTTACGTCGCTCAGCAGTGTCAGCCCCCAGGGGCGAGGGGCACGTCCTTCCACTTCAGCGACGTGATGGCAGTGTGGTAAGCTGGAACCTCTGGGTGGGTGGCCTGTTCCCAGGCAAAATCCTCGTAGTCGATCCTGAGCTGCACTGCGTTGATTTTGATCTTCAAGAGGGCATCAGCTACAGGGTTCTTCCTGACGGGGAGGTACTTGATGGTGCAGGTGAACTCCATGATGGCCGCGAGGTGCCGTAGAAGAGGATGGGGGACCAGTTGGCGACCATCAGGGAGGCAGCCGGGTCCAGCGGGCGTTTGCGGTCCTCTCTGGAAGGCGGGAACACTGACCTCACAGCCCCCGTGTCGATCAGCATCATCCTGCCAGAGACGGTGTCATGGACGTAGAACCCTACTGGTGCGGGGCTCCTGGGTGTTTCAGCTGCCATGGCGGCCTGTGAGGGTGGCCGCCACTTCCCCCATTTTTTGGAAGGGCGAAAAGGCAGGGGGCTTAGCAATTTCGGGCATCTTTGCCAGACCTCTGGTGGTAGTAGCAAAATCCCCGCCTTTCCTTATTCTGGTGATGGGGTGGCCACCTCCTGGCAATGACATTGATCTCCTCTGCGTTGGGTTCCTCTGACTGGAGGCAGTTGATGGGGTGTGTGGGCATGGATGCCCGTTTCGCTGCCCTCATGGAGTCAGTTAGCTGCTGCACCATTCTGATGAGATCCTCGACTTGCAGGGTGCAGGGCCCCTCAATCTGACCCCGAACCTCCAGGAGGAGCTGCTGCAGGAGGATCTCCCTCGACAGGCTAATCTCCTTGTGCCTGCCACTGCTATCCGTCTTGGGGAGCAGGAGGAGGTCCTAGAGGGCATGCCACGTCTCCAGGAGGTTCATGTCCTGCCGGGGGTTGATGGCGAGGTCGAGGGCGCAGGCAGCTCTCTCGGAGACCAGCAGGGAGCAGGTCTCGACGAGAGAGGCCTTTAGTTGCTGGTAGGTGGCAGGGCTCGAAGTTGATGTCACCCAAAGGGTCGACCTTCCTGTATATCTCCTCCAGCAGAGCGTTGATCATTATGTCTGCCTGCAGCACCTCGTCAGTCAGGCCTGCCACCCTGAATTGCCCCTCGACCCTGTAGAGCCATGATGCCGGGTTGTGATGGGTGAACGGCAGCAGCTTTATGGTGAGGGTGGCCCTCGGTTGATCCGTCGGGAGGGGCATCGCGCAAGGAGCAGGTACTGGAGTGGAGGAACGCGCAGGTTTTGGCATGGGGGAGGGCACGAGTGGGGGTTGCGCAAGGGAGATATCTGTCTCCAAGAAGTTTGCAGTTATTTGTATGTGGGAGGGAATGTCCGCGTCCATGCTCATTTCCGCGCTCTCACTTGGAGTGTGAGTTAACACTTGCGTCAATACACGCTTGGGAGCGTACCATGTGGGTCCGCTAATGATGCTGGTGATTTGCCGACGAGGGTCGGTAACACCTGAATGCTTTGTTAGAGCGCCGTAGTTAGTCCATTAGGGGCATGGGGTTGGTTCATGGGGCCAAGACTAAGTCGCCGTTTGGGTCCGTTAATGGCTCCGGGAACCACTATGGGGTCACCATTGTGAGAGGGTGCGAAAGAAAGAGCAGGTAGACAAGTACTGCTAGTTTACTGAGGAAGCCGCCCACTTATAAAGCGGTGTGCGGACATCAGTACAAAGACATACAAGTGACCCAAGGTCAATCATTCTCTATCCAAAACAGGACAGGTAAATACAGATAATGTGACAATTGAAAATAGTAGATTAGACACAAAAATACTCTGACACATACACAATATATAAGGGCAAAAATGAATAGATAATAAATGTACAGTTACATAATGAAAATAGGGCTGAGTACCCTGACCTAGGGTCAGGTGTCAAGGCACCGTAGAAAACAGGAGGTTCTTCACAGAAAACCCATTTAGTGAGGACTTTACACTTTCACTGCATTTTTGGAGCTTTCACTCCAAATGGGGATAGCTTCAGGATATCTCAAAAATCTATAAATGACTGTGAGGCAGTGGTTATTCCCAGTTTTACTCTTGATGTGCAAGGTGCAGACATCTTGGAAGGGGACTCCCACCAATGGGATGTTCCTCATCAGGGCCTTCGGAACGACTTTGTTCAGGTTGCCAGTTGTCTAGTACGTAGGGCATGATGCGACAAATGCCTTAACAGATTTCCATAAGCCAGGCCAATAGAATTTGCCTTTGACGCCACCGGTTGTCCGGGTGACACCAAAGTGTCCATCAATGCCATCATGTGCCAAACGAAGAAGGTCTTACTGCAAGGACGGATGGACCACTGCCAACCGATGAAGGATGTGAGCAGGCTCCGTTCTCCCATGGGTTACTCGGTAGAGTACCTATTCCTCGAGAAGGAAGTCATCTTTGACTAGGTCCCATACCTTGTCTTCGGTGGTCACAGCTTCCGAGTGGTGGTGCCATAAGGTGGCATCCTCTGTCTGTGCCCAGATAAGCTGTTCCCGCTCAGGTTAGGAACGGATCCATATGCCCCTGTAATGAGGAGGGCGGCAGCAGGTTCAGAAGCAGGTTCACTGTGGGGAGTGCCTGGTTGGTTGTGCAACCTTGGCACTTCTGCTAGGCTGACATCATCAGGAAGTAGTCCATTGTTGGGCAGAGGGGTCTCTTCCTCAGGGTCTTTGGGGAGTGTTGCTGTCATGCATCTTGAGGGGATCAGGGTATCTCTCCACTGGACCAGATGTTGTCCCAAGAAAAGAGGATGTCCTGTTGTGAGGGATCAGATGACCCCAAAGATGTTCCCGTTCTCGAGAGAGATCACCAGCAATAACCCTAAGGCAAACTGTTGGGAGATCCTTAATGTCTCCATCGATCCAGCAGATTTTCATCAGCTCATCCTCACGGATGGTGACACTGGGTGGCACTCTATCGTGTGCAATGAGGCCGACTTCCGAGCCAGTGTCCAAGATGCTCAGCAGGTTCTGAGGGGAAGTGGCGTTGCCTAGAGGCATGACGGTTACAGCATTGATGCCAATCCACTCGGTAGGTTGTCCCGAATGGACAACAGTCTGGACTGCCTTAGTTGCAGGGTGCTTCAAGCAGTGCCTGTAATTTGCAGACTTGTGACCCTGAGTGCCACAGTCTCAACAAACCTCCTTGCTGTAGTCTTTTCAGGGCCCTGCCCCATGGAAAGGAGTGGGCTTGTTGTTCTTCATCCAATAACCATGGCTAGGTTTATGCTGAGAGTTCACGTTTTGGAGTTTTGCAGGATTCTTTGACTGGCTCATCGCTTTCAGATGGCACTGTTCAGCTGGGTGCCCTGGTTTCTTACAGTGTCGACACACCGGCTTCTTTGTGGGGTGTCCATTCTTGAGAGGTGGCTGAGAGTGACTTGAGGAAGGCCCTGAGGGGTACATTTACCACCCGAAGAAACTCAAATGGGGATGGTGTATATCCCAGCTGTCTGCCTATCGACAGCACTCAGCTACCGTCTTAGGAGTTTTGTCACACAGGCATGTGGCTAGAGCAGGAGGGGCATAGGCCAGGGAATCCTCGACCTGGAAGAGTTCAAGTATTTCGTCGACAGAAGCAGCTTTTAGGGAGTCCAGCCATCGCTTCAGGGCCTTGGTTTTCTTGAATAACCATTTGGACCAAGTTTGACTGGCCTCCTTCGGTAGTCGTCGCCATCGTTGTCTCCACCTGTTGGGGATGAGCTTGAAGGCCTTGACAGTGGCCTCACGGACTGCGATGAGGTTTCTTTGGTCAGCTGGAACGAGACCATTAAAAGCAGCGGCACCCTTTCCTTCAAGTTGTTTCCTCAGAATAAGGGATACTTTGGCTGGAGAGGGTGTGTAAGTTGCCAGGACCTTCTCGACGTGGTCGAGCCAGGCTTCGGGTTCAGCCTCCTCCCATATTCTGATAAGGGTGCTGATAATGCTGAGAGTCGTGTGGGGAGAGGAGGTGCCTGGGTTGCAACTACCTTGGGCTGCAAGGGCAAGTTGATGTTGCCTTTCCTTCTCCTTCTCTTGTTTTGCTTTCTCCTTCTCCTGTCTTTCTTTCTCCTTCTGCTGTCTTTCTTTCTCCTTCTCCTGCCTTTCTGCCTCTTCCCTCTTCTCTCTTCTCTCTCTCTCTCTCTCTCTCTCTCTCTCTCTCTCTCTCTCTCTCTCTCTCTCTGTGCTTTGGCAGAGTCTACTTTCTCTTGGACCCACTTAGTCAGGTCAGGACCTGACATTTCCAGTTTCTTTCCAATGTCCATGTAGAACTTGTAGTCATCGTTCAGGGAGGTTCTAGTCGACTGAGCCATCTTGTGAGTATGCATTGGGGGGGTGGTCTTTGGCTACGCCAATGGGAATGTATGAAGTGGGATAGGTATCAGTGGTGGTACCACGAATAGGTAGGAGTGATCCTTTGGAGGAGGTGGCACTGGCATCAATCAGATGTTGCTCTGAAGACTTAGGGGCTCGAAATGAGCGATGTCAGGGTGTCTCGTAAGACTCAGGTTGCTCGGGTTGAGCGATTCAGGACATCTCGAAGGACTCAGGATGTCCACATTGAATGGTTCAGGGTGTCTCGTAGGACGTCAGGTCGTTCATAGTAGTGAATCAGGGAGCCTTATAGGACTCAGTTGCTTAGGTTGAATGACTCGGGGGTGGGGGTGGGGGCTCAAAAGACTCAACTTATTCGTGCTAAAGACTTAAGGGTGTCTCGCAAGACTCAAGGGTGTTCGTGGTGAACAGCTTTAAGCGTCTCAAAAGACGTAAGATGGTTCATGATGAATGATTCAGGGTGTCTCGAAAGACATAAGGGTGTTTGTGATGAACAATTTCAGGTGTCTCGAAAAACTCAAGTTGTACATGCTGAACGATTCAGGGAGTCTCAAAAGACTCATGTTGTTCGTGATGAACTATTCAAGGTGTCTCGAAAGGGCATAAGGGTGTTCGTAATGAATGACTTAGGGTGTCTTGAAGGACATAAGGGTGTTAGTGATGAAAAATTCATGGTGTCTCAAAAGATGTAAGAGTGTTTGTGATGAACAATTCAGGGTGTCTTGAAAGATGTAAGGGTGTTCATGATGAACAATTTAGGGTGCCTCGAAAGACATAAGGGTGTTCATGATGAACAATTTCAAGGTGTCTTGAAAGACTCAAGGTTGTTCACATGAACTGTTCAGAGTGTCTCAAAGGACGTAAGGGTGTTCGTATGAAAGATTCAGGGTGCTTCGTAAGATGTAAGGTTGTTCGCAAGGAACAATCTGGGATGTCTCCAAGGACAAAGGTTGTCTCAAAGGACTCAGTTTGTATTTGTTAGGAATGATTTTGGGTCGTCTCATAAGACTCAGTTGTATTTGTTAGGAACGATCTAGGTTGTCTCATAAGACTCAGATGGGCTCATCATGAATGATTCAGGGGTTCATCACAATAATTAAAGTAAGCCCTAACAAAGGTTTAAATTCACTGAGGGAAAAAGCTTTTGGGGGGCTGACACAGTAGGGGGTGTTTACACAGGAATTGTACAACTGTCGGGCACAAAAGTCAAGGAGATTTAGTTCATTCAAAAGGGAAATGAGTGCATGGAGTGACAAGGAAAAATAAGTCTATTCTAATGCATAGAATTCATGGCGACAGGTTATAAAAGTACTTAAATTTACCATGCACAAGGCAGGATTAAGCTGCCTAAGGATCACCTGCACGAGAAAGAAAAAGAAATTACATTACTCTACTAGACTTGTGGTTGGCATGTGATTGGTTACCCATGTCTTACTCTGCCCTCATGGGTCGTATGGTCGGTGCTGACAAAGACTGAGAGCACGTGATGTTTGTTATGACGGGCGGTGGGTCACATGATCGCAGTCGTCTGGGCTAAGTCTGGGATTCTTTCTCTCATCTGGGAGGCTTCTTGCACTTAGAAATTATATGGCGTGTGTTTTACTGACTGATGGTCTGTTACAAATGAAAGGAACAGGGGGACCTTATATATGCTGCAAGTTCAGTTATTCAAATTCCGAATTTCTAGCAGACATTATAGGGATATTTTCTGGGGCTCACTTGTCCCGTTTAAAAATGCACTAGATTTAATTAAAGTGAAGCGGCAAAATTAGAGATTTCCTACCAAATCCTAAAGCTTCCTATCATGCACGAGCAAGAGAGAGAAAAATATAATCCAACGGACGAAAAATTGTTGGAAGACCATTACTCACAGCCCAGTAAATGTGCCTATCTAAATTTCCGAGACGACAAATTGTCCGGATAACATGGGGAAGGAAATACACACACTATTTCCTGTCTTATCACTTGAATATTCACGTCACTTGCCTAGCTACCTATCAGTTAAGACATGAAGGGCTATCATGCATTAGCAACAAAGCTCGTGGATTGGTTAATGCTCTCTCTTCACTAAGACTAACTTTGCAAGCATGTGGTTCAACAAATTCTTAACACTGATTTTACAGTCTCGCTTTTATTCATACCTAATATAAAAGTATAAAATAACAACACTTTTACGTACGTTGTGGAACTGGCTCGCTTTATGGGGGCTATACTAAAGGTTCCTTTCTAGTCTTGCAACCAGCTTTTTAGCAAGGCTATTCAGCTGACAGTGCAATTGCAGGGTTTCTTGTAATGATGCAACTGCAAGATCCTGGCAAGTTCGCCACTGATATGGTTTTGATCTGGACCAGAGGCCAACTTGGCTGATTTTAGGCCATAGAATGATTCTAATTGAGATTCACGGAACTTACCGTGGAAGGAGGGCCACTGTGAACACACGAGATGATGAGATAGTTCCACAGCAAGCACTCCTATCTGCAGTTGAGAATCTAACAGTTACTAAATAGTCAACAGCGTCATTAAAGGGAATCGAGGGAGTTGCACTTACGGTGCCAAGCAACTCGATTCTGCAACACTGGTTAATACATTTACGTTACTAGGTTACACACCTTACTTATGAACACAGGTCTCAATAAGGTAAATTGCACTAAGAAAAGCAAATAAAATAGTGAGAGACAATAATAGGGTACATGGCTGACTTTGAGAACCTTAACTGAGGTACATTACCTTCTTCAGGAGATGGGGGTTTCCTCATATAAAGGCGCCAGCAATGGAGGGTGATAATGAAGGGGGTCACCACAAAAGTAACTCAGGCTTCTAGAGCAGCCAGGTGGAAAAGTAAGGGGGCAGCTCAAAGGGAGCAAGAAGACTGCAAGGGTCCTGGATAGGTTGTCCAACATCTCTAAGAATGATCTGCCCGCACAGGGCCCTTTTGTAACATAGGAGGATTAAGATACCCCTCTATCCAGATGGCGTTGTCTTCGCTGGTACTCCATTTTCTATAGAGGGCTCACATGTGGTGTTTGGTGGGCATGCTGATTTGTGAGGTCATGCATGCCCAGGTGTCATGGCACCAGCGCGCTTTCTCTCGTGAGGCATTCCCACACTGGCAAGGATTGATCTCCATAGGACTGCACCTGGAATTAGGGGCTCAGGCAAGTCACTCAGTCAAAGGAAGGGTAAAATTTACCCAAGGGATGGGTGAGAGAGAAATCAAAGGGACGAATTATTTACCTACAGCTTCTTCATTTATCATGAATTTGCAAGACGTTAAAATATTTACTCTTTTGCTTTATTTTACTGTAATTGTAATAGGGGTTAGCAAGGAAGAGGTTTCTATCATTGCAATGTGTGTGTGTATATATATATATATATATATATATATATATATATATATATATATATATATATATATATATATATATATATATATATATATATAATAATATATATATATATAATATATATAATATATATAATATATATACATATATTATATATGTATATATATTTATATATATATTTATATATATATATATATATATATATATATATATATATATATATATATATATATATATCCTATTATAAACCATGGAGTATCATCAGTGGATCAGTGTGAAGATCTCGAGAAATGAAACACGGGTCTATGTTTCAGATTTTTTGGTATGCCCAGTCTCATCACTTACTTGTCTCAGGTTTGCCCAAGCTGTTGCAAAACCGTTGCAGAGCCACCACTGTATACACAGTCGAGTGACCGCAGTTGCGGATGACTGTTCCGGAAAGCTGTCTTTAAGAAATATTTTTACATTTACAGTCATGGTTCTCTTACCACAATATACATATATATATATATATATATATATATATATATATATATATATATATATATATATATATATATATATATATAAATTATCTATATCTATATATATATATATATAATATATATATGACCTGATTTCCAGTCATCTGTAGGTTCTACCAGTACAAATAAAACGCGTAAAATACAATTAAAACGTGTATTTTCCTTAATAGTTACACAGGGTCCTGTTGCTAATATTACGTTACTTAATTATGCATAGGTCGGAAGGTACTGTGAGGTGGCACGCACTATGACTGTCTTTCAGACGTGCTTCTTTGCCCGTCGACTGCTGAACCCTTACTGATGTTTAACTTTTCAAACTGAACTCGCCTAAGTCATAGACCTCAGCTGATTGGTCTCCTGTAATCGAAAGGAACCAATAAGGCTCTTCAATGTATGGCACTCATTTGAATTACCCACGCCAAACCTCAACGATTGTATGGCATCGAGGACCCAGCAGTATCTATCTGTTCATTACTCTCTGATCACAAAGACGTACAAACAACTGGCAGATTTTCTGTTACGTCACAAATTCCACGCGTCACATTACTATGATTTTTATGTATTTATTTTTTTTTTCATAATAACAATAATAAAAAGAGAAAATCACATAGGATCAATGGAGTAATAATTTTTAGCTCCACACATTAACACACAATTTTCTTAGAATTTGGATTGAAATAACCTGCAGTTCAATTAATCAAAACAAGGCAAAAAAAAAGATTACTGTCAATCATTAAGACAAAATAATTTTGTAAAATCACAAAAATTAAATAAAAAGAATAAATGATAGCAAATAGGCATGAATAAAATCAACTACAAAAAATGAAATAAAAGATCATGGAATGCAAGTACATAGGCACGTTTATGATGTTTTCTTTTCACAACAGCACATGACATCAGTATTTGTAACCTTCGTCTGTATGCACATTGGGTGTGCTATTAATGATCCCCAGACATGCTTGCACGTCATTTTCACTCTCCTCTCCCAGACAGCCAGGCAGTCCCGGGAAAGTGGGTACTGGCCTATTCAGGTGCCACATCAAGACATCTTCTTTGATGGGATGCATGTGTGACAGGTGGTACTCGCCTTGGACACCGGTTTTAATATGTTGGATCACTGCGGTGTCATTTATAATTTCTTTCACACGATACGGTCCCAAGTAGGCGGACTTGAGTTTATGTTTCCTCGGTTGCAGCCTTTTCAGATAGATTCTGTCCCCTATTTGTATCTTAGATGGTTGCGTGCGGAATCGCTGATCACATTTCGTCTGATACTTTTCATTGGCCCTCAACAAAAGCGTCTGCGTTGTCTGAAACACTCTTTGGGTCAGGTTACAGAACATCACCAGGTATTGTTCGACACTGTATAGTGGTAAAGTTCTAGGGTCCATGATCACAGGATATGGCAATGAAGGGTCCTGTCCATACACTAAGAAATAAGGGGTATCTCTTATGGATCCGTTACACGCCGTATTAAGTGCAAGTTCCGCCATCAGCAACATCACTACCCACTGATTTGGACTATCTGCTACTAAATATTTCAAAATATTTGTTACTTCTCTATTAAGGGATTCAACTAACCTTTAAGAGGTGCAAAATAATGAGCAGGAGGAAAGGTACTGCTACCTTTTTCAGAACGCAGGCCACTTATAAAGCGCCGTGCGGATGTCACACAGAGGAATACAATAGAATTTCGGCGACCTGAGGTCAATTACTCTCGGCAATAATTACAGTGGATAAATACAAGTAATGTAAAAAGTGAGTTGACAAGGATCGACATAACAACATTCTAACACGTGCAAAAGAAGCAGATACAAATAAATTAGCAATAGATACAAATTTATGAAGGAAAAATATGGCTGATTCTGCTTGACCCGATCCTATAGGAGCGGTATTGAAGAAAACAGGTTGTTCATCATAGAAAACTCGCTCAGTGGGGACTTTACAAATACTGATTAATCTAGGTATCTGCTGGGACGTTGGAGAGTGCCGTGGCTCCGCGAAGTCATCTGGGGGGCGCGGTGTGAGCGGGACCGGCTGGCTGTGGTTTTGGCTGGTTGCTTTCGGGGGCGGCCACGCGACCTCCTTTTGGGGTGGCTCGGCTGCGGAGGTAACAGTTCTTGAGGAGGGCGCTGTGTTACCATCTGCTGTTTTCTCCAACAGGGCGGGCTTGAGACGGTCAACCGACACCCAGTCGTCCTTCCCGTGCAGGGCAAGGCGGAATGCTTTGGTATTCCCCTCGAGCACGCGGAAGGTCCCCCTGTAGGGTCCGGTTAGTGGGCGGCGGACGGCGTCTTCCCTGACGAAGACGTGGGTGGTGGAGGATAGGCTGGGAGGCGTGAAGGTTGTTGACCTATCGGTATACGTCCACTGGCAGGGGGTGAACTTCCCGACTATGTCGCGGAGCCTCTGGACTGACGGGTTGTGACGATCTCCCGTGACGAGTTCGCCCGGGACTACGCGGGGCTCCCCATAGATTTTCTCTACTGCGGACGGGTCGCCATTGGCTCTGGGGGCGGTTCTCAGTCCGAGGAGGACCCAAGGCAGCTAGTACTTCCAATCCTCGGTGGTGCAGCGGGCCATGAGGGACGCCTTCAGGGACCTGTGGAATCTCTCCACCAAACCATTGGCTGCGGGGTTGTAGGCGGTGGTGGTGTGGTGAGATGTCCCCAGCAGGCTTGCCAGGGCGTACCACAGCTCGGACAGGAAGGCCAGGCCCCTGTCAGTGGTTATGTGGTCCAGGACACTGAACCGGTTGATCCAGCTGGAGAGGAGGGCCTCGACGAATGCGCTGGCGGTGGCTTCCTGCATGGGCGTCGCTTCAGGCCACCTGGTTGAGCAGTCGACGATCGTCAGGAGGTATCTGGCCCCGCCTGATGGGGGAAGAGGGTCTACGGCATCTACATGTATGTGTCCAAACCGCCTCCCCGGCTGGGGAAACTCGCCTACCCCTGTCTCGGTGTGACGCCCTATCTTGCTGGTTTGGCAACAGATGCACTGTCTCGCCCAGGCCGTCGTGTTCTTCCACATCCCGTGCCAGATGAACTTCTCAGCCAGCAGCTTGGCCGTCGTCCTGCCGGAGGGGTGGGACAGCCCATGGATGCCATCAAACACCAGACAGAGGCAGGAGGCGGTCACCAGCAGGCGAAGCTGGCTGGTGCTTACGTCGCACAGCAGATTTGGTCCCCCAGGGGCGAGGGTCACGTCCTTCCACTTGAGGGACATGATGGCGGTGCGGTAGGCTGGAGTCTCTGGGTCGGCGGTCTGCTCCTGGGTGAGGTCTCGTAGTTGAACCCGAGCTGCACCGCATTGAGCTCGATTCTGGAGAGGGTGTCTGCTACAGGGTTCTTCCTGCCGGGGAGGTACTTGATTAAGCAGGTGAACTCCGCGATGGCTGCGAGATGCCGCTGCTGCCTGGAAGACCATGCGTCCCCCTGCTTTGTGAAGGCATGGACCAGCGGCTGGTGGTCCATCCAGATTGTGAAGGGCATAACCTCCAGGAGGAACTTGAAGTGACGTACCGCCAGATACACTGCGCAGAGTTCCCTGTCAAAGGTGCGGTAGTGGGCCTCCGCGGGGCTGAACTTTTTGCTGAAGAAGGTGATGGACTTGGGGGCACCGTCGACGATCTGCTCCAGGACGGCCCCACAGGCGACGTTGCTGGCATCCATCGTCAACTTGAGGGGGGCGTTGGGGTCCTGGTGGGCCACGGCGGTTGCCTCGGTGAGGGCGGCCTTCGTCAGGGAGAAGGCCCGCTGCTGGCTGGGTCCCCAAATTAAGGACTTTGGTTGGCCCTTCAGGATCTCCGTCAGGGGGGCCATGGTGTGTGCGACTCTGGGGATGAATCTCCTGTAGTAGTTGACCATCCCGAGGAATTCCTGTATGGCCTTGACGGAGGTAGGGGTGGGGAACCTGGTGACGGCTGCGACCTTTGATGCGAGTGGACGGACGCCCTCCGGGGATATCTCATGGCCCAGGAAGTCCGCTTTTTTGAGACCAAAGGTGCATTTGTCGAACCTGACGACGAGGCCATTCTCCTGCAGGCGCTGCAGGACCGTCTGTATGTGTCGCAGGTCCCCCAGGATGCTGTCCATCAGCCTCTGGAAGATTGCCCCTGCGTTCCTCAGGCCGAAGGTGGAGAAGGCGAAGATGTAGAACCCGAAGGTCGTGATGATGGTGGTTTTGGGGATATCTTCTGGAGCAACTGGTACCTGGAAGTAAGATTTCAAACGGTCTAGTTTAGAGAATATTTTGGCCCTGTGAAAGGAAGCCGTGAGATCTTGCATGTTTGGTAGAGGGTAGTGATCAGGTTCAGTTGAGAGGTTGAGCTGCCTGTAGTCACTGCAGGGTCTCTAGGAGCCATCCGGTTTCTGCACCATGTCGAGGGGAGAGGCCCACAGGCTGGAGGCCTTCTTGCAAATGGCCATCCACTCCATCTCGGAGAAAAGCGTCCCTGGCCTCCCAAAGACGCCGTTGGGGGCGCCCTTCATCTTAATGTGGTGGTAGATTCTGTGCTTTGCTGTGGCCCCAGGGTACCTGGCGCAGCTCGGGCTTGAAAACGTCGGGGAACTCCTTCAGCAGCTGGGCGTACTGGTGTGGGGCGACAGAGCAGATGGAAGGCACGCTGGGTCCTGGTGCCAGGGGGAGTGACTGGCAGGAGTTGGTGTCTAGGAGCCGCTTGCGACCGATGTCGACTGCCAGCCCGAAGTGGGTGAGGAAGTCCGCGCCCAGGAGAGGGGTCCTTACATCCGCGACGAAGTTCCACATATATCTCTGGCCAAGGATGGAGATCAACAGGAGCCTGGTGCCATAGGAAAGGATAGGGGACCCATTGGTGGCCATCAGGAAGGCAGCCAGGTCCGGCGGGCGTTTGCGGTCCTCCCTGGATGGTGGAAACACTGATCGAACAGCCCCGGTGTCGACCAACATCATCCTGCTGGAGACGGTGTCGCGGACGTAGAAGCCTAATGGTTTTGGGCTCCTGGGTTCCTCTGCTGCCATGGCGGCCTGTTCTGTCGGCCACCACCTCCCCTGTTTTTTGGATGGGCGAAAGAGCAGGGGGGTTGGCAGTTCTGGGCGTCCTTGCCATACCGCTGGTGGTAGTAGCAAGGCCCCAGTGGGTTTTTCTTGTGGTGGTACACTGGCCGCCTTCTGGTGACGGCGCGTATCTCCTCCTCTGCGTTATCCTCCAGCTGGAGGGAACTGATGGGGTGTGTGGGCGTGGATGCCAGCTTCTCTGCCCTTGCGGAGTCCATCAGCCGTTGCACCTTCCTGATCAGGTCCTCGAGCGGCATGGTGTAAGGGTCGAGGATCTGGGTTCGGACCTCCGGGAGGAGCTGACGGAGGAGGATCTCCCTTGATAGGCTAATCTCTGCCTACCACTGCTGTCCCTTCTCAGGAAGGGTGAGGAGGTCCTGAATCATGCCCCAAGTCTTCAGGATGTTCTGGTCATACCGCGGGTTGTTGACGAGGTCAAGGGCGTGGGCGGCCCTCTCGGAGACTGGCAGGGAGCAGGTCTCGACGAGAGAGGTTTTTAGATGCTGGTAGGTGACGGGGCGTGCAGCAGACACCCACGGGACGAGCTTTCTGTAGACCTCCTCCGGTAGGGCATTGATCACAGCGTCGTCTTGCAACACCTCATCAGTGAGTCCCGCCAGTCTGAACTGTCCCTCGACCCTGTAGAGCCATGATGATGGGTTGCTGTGCGTGAAGGGCGGCAGCTTTATGGCAAGGGCGGATTTAGTCTGTTCCTCCAGGATGGGCAGCACGCGGGGCGCGGGTAGCGGCGTGAAGGAGCGAGTGATTCTTGGCGCAGGGGAGGGCGTGGGCGGGACATGTGCGAGGTAGATGTCTGAGTCCGCAAAGTTCGCGGTTAACTGTACGTGGGAGGGAATGTCCGCGTCCATACTCACTAATGCCCCCTTAATTGGAGTGGGATACCCGTGTCAATACGCACTTGGGAGCACGCCGTGTGGGTCTGCTAATGATGCTGGTGATTTGCCGACGAGGGTCAGCACGCCTGAATGCTGGTTACAGCGCCGTGTTTAGTCCGTTAGGGGCGTGGGGTAGTTCATGGAGCCAAGACTAGGTCGCCGTCTGAGTCCGCTAATGGCTCCGGGAACCACTCCGGGGTCACCACTTTAAGAGGTGCAAAATAATGAGCAGGAGGAAAGGTACTGCTACTTTATTCAGAACGCAGGCCGCTTTTAAAGCGCCGTGCGGACATCACACAGAGGAATACAATAGAATTTCGGTGACCTGAGGTCAATTACTCTCAGCAATAATTACAATGGATAAATACAAGTAATGTAAAAAGTGAGTTAACAAGGATCGACATAACAACATTCTAACACATGTGCAAAAGAAGCAGATACAAATAAATTAGTAACAGATAAAAATTTATATAAGAAAAATATGGCTGATTCTGCTTGACCCGATCCTATAGGAGCGGTATTGAAGAAAACGGGTTGTTCATCATAGAAAACTTGCTCAGCAGGGACTTTACAAACCCATTGGCTGAAGGTCAATAAGATGCGATCGTGAAATGTTCTACATTTAACATTTTTGTTAGGTCTTTTAAAAACTGCTTTTCATTTATAAATTCAATCCGTTGTCACTGATTAACCTGCCTATTTTATAAAATGTAGAACTTCACTTCTCATGAATGAACACAAGACTTTGGCAACTGATATTGCAGATTTATCCACCATCATCCATGCATTACGTTTTCTTTATACAGTGTGAACGCATCCACCATCACACACACATTCTCTGAATTCCCAACAGAGGGAAATGGTCCGAACAACATCAATTGTCAGAACTCTGGCTAATTTGATTGGCTCTAAAGAACAACATGACATTGAGCCTTCGTTGATAGTATGTCTATGGTTTTTCATGGTATTACAGATGTGGCACTGGGAGGTGAATTTTACAAAAGTCTTTTTTTCATTCCTTACCCAAAAAAGGATTCTCGTTCCTCTTGAGGGACCTTTCTATACTTATATGTCCTGCATAGGACTGGACATGTATCATGTGGATGGCTTTCTCTACCAGAGAGGGGGAAGGACAACGTTTTATCTGATATTGCCCAGTCTCTTCTCATATTTACAAAATAAGATATCTCCTTCAAGGAAGAACATATCTTTGGTTACTGTTAGGAAATCGGAAACTCAAAATTACTCGCACCCCAAAAATATTTCGTAAGTCTTAACCTGTTCAATCCAGGGTTCAGACTTCAGTGACCCTCATCAGCTCTTTCAAGATACACTCCAACCACACAAATCAATCAATCATTTTTGTCACTCCCAGGGCATCCGCTAAGATCCCTGGAGGGTCAGCTTTTTCTTTCTCACAGCTGTTTTGATATTGGGTTCTGTCTCTTCCTAGATGTCGAGATACCGAGTTATTCCCGCTTCCCAGTCGGGTGCCTCTGAGGCATGCAACTGTTTCTTCTGTCGCTGTTCCTCTCTCTTTGCTGCTCATAGGTGTAACTCATTATGGCACTCTGGGGATGTCATTTATCAGCTACAGAGATATTTGTTTTCCTGCTACGTTTGTTTCTATAATATCAAACTCTAACAGCCGCTCAATCCAACGAGTCTGGCGATTGGTTAAATCTTTTCTTGAATAAATCTCTCAATGACAGGCGATGATCTGTGTTTATTTTGACTTTGTGTCCCAGCAAAAAGAACGATGTCTCTCCAGCATCCATAGAATCGCCAATGCCTGTCTATCGAAAGTACTTTTAATTCTTCTCTGTATCTTTTAATGCTCATGATGCAAAACAAGATCGGTTTTTCATCCCTGCAAAAATCTTCAAATTAGTTTTTCCCCAATAGCTATACTGCTCGCGTCAAACGGTTACTAAAATGGTTGAAAGTGTTGGATACGCTAACAGTTCATTACTAGTGAGTGAAATCTTTAATTCTTGAAAAGTATTTCTTCTTCCTGCCCCAATGAAAATTTAACATTACATTTTGATAAATTTCTTGGACAATTTGAGTTTTACAATATTTTGATAAGTAACAATAGGCAAGACCCATCAAGAGCTGTTCTAAGTTTATCCAGACGCTTCCACCCGTGACCCTGATACTTTGCTACTCAAGAATTAAAGTTGAGTGACTTTCAAAGAGAAGCATCTGTTAAAACATTAAATTTAAGGTTCTGGGTCGCAATATCGAAAGACTGTCAAATGCGATATGCAAAATTCACTAACCCTAATAAATGGCATAAATAACTTCATGATGTTATTTTAATTTGACCCAGAAAGATAAAATCTTCCCATTTCTAATGGGGTCTGATCAAATACAGTAAATTCCTTCAATGTAAGTTTCGTGCAGTTCTTGAGTGTAGTGAGGGATGAAATAGTCTTGGGCGTGGTGCCACATCTCCCGAAATCTGGGATAAGTAGGTTAATTTTTCCACCACCCTATCGGTCTTAATCAGACTACGTCGACACCTCAGTCTCTCCCCTCTGTTTGGGGATTCCTTATCTCTTTAAATGATACTTGAAAGTCCCCTTCCCTTTGTGCCAGCTATTATTATGTCATTCCTAGCCACAAAATCAACTCTAAGTTATGCAATTTCTTCTTTGTAATTTTTAGGTACTACATAGAAGGTATGTTCACTACATTTCCATCGATGGTTATCTGCTGGTTCACAGTCCTATTGGTTACCATCTGATGGCCGCCTGCTGTGCTTAGAACTAAGCAACCTTTCATAGGCTGCATCGACCCTGTCACAAGGTGTTCTTCTAACAAAGACACACTTTGCTGTCGCTCTCCCACCCATATTTCCACAATGGGCACCGCGACTTCCTTCACGCATTGAGGCGGGGTGAGAGGCTCTTGCATTACCTCTCCTCCCTGCACCCTCAACGTTTGGGTAGGTGCAGCAACAGTTGACAGAGGGCTGTCCACTACTTCTTGCAGGGGCACGGTCGCTGTTTGGACCTGATGAGTGTGGTGTAGTCGGGGGTCCTCCCGACTCCTCCACGCTGCCTTCCCCTTCATCTCCTTTTGTACTCCATCGTTGTTTTAATCTGGCTGTCGTTTGTTTTTTGAACAAGCATTCACGAGGTGGTCATCTTTGCATTGCAGTTTCAACGTCGCGGCCATAGTGAGAGAGGTCACTGGACCCTCATGTGGCCCTCCCTTCTACACCGCCAGCAACGGCCGACTGTCATTTTCCTGGTCACTTTTTGTTTTGTTTACAGAATTTTTTCTCTATCTGTCCGGCCTACGGTGGCGTTTTCAATACACTTTATGAAGGTGTGTGAGGTGTCAAACTCAGGCACTGATCCATCTATCACCGGCAGTTCTTTTATTTTTATTTTTTCAACTTGTGGGGATGACACGACATCGGCCGAAATTGTGGGTAGGTCAACGGGCTTTTAATTTTGTATTTCATTTGTTAATTTGTGCAACTCTTTTAACATGCGTTGGATTTTCGTTGACTGCTCTTTCGCACTGTCCTTTTCCCCTGACACTGTTATTGTTAACACTGGCATTCCTGCCGTCGCACGCTGATTTTCTTCAAGTTTGCATTGTTTATTTCATGTACACACATCATTCACGCTGTTAATTATTATATGTACTGGCAATACCTCTAGACACCAAAAACTGTGGCCTGATTTTCGGTCATCTATAGTTTATCAGTACAAATAAAACGTGTAAGATACAATTAACACGTGTATTTTCCTTAATAGTTACACAGGGTCCTCTTGCTAACATTATGTTACTTAATTATGCAATTATAGTCGGAAGGTAGTGTGAGGTGGCACATGCCATGACTGTCTTTCAGACGTGCTTCTTAGCCCGTCGACTGCTAAACCCTTACTGATGTTTAACATTTCAAACTGAACTCGCTCAAGTCATAGACCTCAGCTGATTGGTCTCCTATAATCGAAAGGAACCAATAAGGGTCTTCGATGTATGGCACTCATTTGAATTACCCACGCCAAACCTCAACGATCGTAACCTGTCATAATACCCACCAGTATCTATCTTTATTACTTGATCACAAAGACGTCAAACAACTAGCAGATCTTCTGTTAAACTCTAAAACATGAATTTTAATATAATCAGTTCATATATATATATATCATATATATATTGGCATTTGCATATATATAAAGATGGTTTTGTATTCACATGGAAAAGGCAGAATGCATTCATATATATCCATTTGAGTCTGTTTTTATATATATATATAAATAATATATAAAATATAAATATAATAAATATATATACACTATATTTTCTGGTTTAATCTTAATATATATATATATATATATATATCATATATTAAATTACTCTCTTGAATCATAATTACATATATCTCTTTGTAATATGAGAAACCTGCAAGTTTATTTTTATTTATTCAATCTCTATATATCATTTGATTGCCACCTGATGTTTTCAACTGAAAACTTTTTTCAATTCACAGTTACTGGAAATAATTTATACTTTTTGTGTATTGGCAGGTGATATGGCCACTCACCTGAAGGAGGAAAAAGGAGGAATGTCAGGAAGAGTATGGAGATGCCCCAGTCACTTCTATGTCTCTTACTGTCTCATTTTAATGCTCTCACTGTAGTCCTGATTCCTCGTCCGTCCTGGTTCGATCCCTGGTGACTTAGATCAACTCAAAATCACTTCTCTCAGTGTCTATTGAAAAATATATTATTTCTCTGTTTTGACAGTTTTTGTCTTCTGTTACTCTGTTAATTGATGTTTTGTCGTGTATGGCTACATCTCTTCAACTGAGCATTGCTGTGTGGATATTTATCTGAAATATTGAAAAAACCTGAAGGTCAAATGAGTTGACCTTTGATGTTATTCTCATATACCTCTTTGGTTTTCGTGAGAGCCAGCCAAAATGGTTTTGGCAAAGTACAAATCTTGATTCCTCGTCCGTACTGGTTCAGCAAAACCTCTGATTTAGTGGACTTATTATCAATTGAAAATTGGCTTTGCACTAAAACTGTATGAAAATATATTATTCTTCAGTAGAACTAGTTTGAGCCAGTTTTTTTAAAGGACGTTTCCTAATTGTATATTTTCACGGTATGTTTTCCTATTGTCTAAGCAAATGTAGAGGTCAACATGGCTGTGGTTATCAGCATATCACTTTAAACGATAAACACCTGAGAGAAAATATAACGGGTATTGGCGAGATGTTATTCATGTTATACCTCTAAGTGGTTGATTTCTTTATTAAGCGAACTGAAAATGTGTACTGTTCCTCAAAAGTTAAAATTGATAAGACTGTCATTGGACTTATATCAACACTAAAATATTTAGCTAACATTTTACCTGTGAAAATTCATTTGATTTTGCTATGAAAATATTAATTTTGATATTAAAAAGGATATTTGTAGCTGCAAATTGTATATCAACATAGTAATGTGATAAATAACGTAAGTATCATGTAAGCAAATATCAGATAAGGTCAAAGTTTGCAGAGGTAGGTGGTCTTGAAAAATTGCAAAACAGCCTTCCTTTGGGCAATGGTTGAGTTAAAGTGATGTTAATGTTCATTGGGAGGGCAGGATGATTGTACTGAACCCTTCATGCAGACAGATGCCAAGATACAGTGAGTCCATTTGCCTCTGTTAGTTGGTGACCGTACAGGACGTGGGACTTATTATCAACTGTTTAACCTTCAACCCTGTAAAAAAATCTGAATAAATATATTTGTTTCCGTGAATTGTCTTTATTAAAGCCACTTTGAGCTTTAGTTTGATTGTATATGAATCACGCATGTGACATTTAGTCATTCTATTATTACCTGTTTTATATATATATATTAATAGGGTGCTTATATATATAATTCTCTCAGAATCTGATATCATGTAACATATTTAAACATATACCTTGAATATAACAAATTTATATTATATCTGGTTTTATGCTTCCATAAATATTAAATTATGGGAATTCTAATTACCTGGCTTATGGGGCACCAACAATCCTTGTTAAAAAAAGGGAAAGGGGAGTGAAAAGTTGTTTTCAGAGTAGCCTGATGTAAAACAACTATTTTTTTTTACTTCAATTTACAGAATAAACCTAACTGCAACATATGGACTACACTTGTTAATTTCTGTTAATTAGAATAAATGCACAATGGAAATGCCACTTCAAAGGGCGATCTGTCCCCTTACTGTTATTTTGATATCTGGTTCAATAAAGATTGAAGGGCAACAGACTTTCTTGGTGTTCACTCCATGCAAAGGCAGAGAGATGTCTGACGAAAAGAAATTTACCTCAGTATGCGTATCATATGAACTAGGTTCGAGGAGGTACAGTATGTTCTCCTGTAATCTCGAGGTTAGGGACCACAACCACCTGTGTTAAGTTGGGATCCTCCCCTAAAAACACTTATAATTGCCTATTTTAGTAGTTCAAACACAAATATACCTTAAAATTTCAGCCCTAAAACACTTTAATATAATTTCCAAGTCGTCTTACAACACTACCCTTAAAAATATATGGCTTACAGCTACATGTGAAAACTAAACTCAAGTCCCCCCTATAATCAAGTACATCCATTTTCTCTCATTTAGTACTGAAGCAGTCCCGTTTTCCTTTTTTGGAAGGGGAGACATTGGAAATTCACAAGTAGAGTTAAATACTGCACAGTACTTAAATATTTAAATATGCATTGAAAAAAATACCAAATTATAAATCCAGTCAACAGTGATAAAATATTTATTGTGTATGTTTATATTTTGAATTTTTTAAAGGTTGACTTCAAATATTATTGTAAAATATAAAATATCAATAAATATGTTTCACTTATAGAATTTATTTTGTTACTGTTGACTATTATAAAGATCTATTATCATAATATTTATAAAAAAAAAAAAAAGCCGATTGTCCCGACATCCGTAATGCTTACGTTCTGAGAATCGGTTGATTGAACCTACTACCAAAAGAATTAGGAAAATAATTTTTCAATTGCTAAAAGAAACGAATATATTAATGGAATTATTTTTCATTTTGTACGTAAAAGTTTATGGTACAGTTGTAAGAGGTGCAAAAGAAACGAGCTGGTAAAAGTTACTGTTGGTTTATTACAGATTCAGGCAGTTTATATAGCGGCCGACTGGCGCCGAACCACGGAAGACAATGACATTGAGTGTGACCTGAGGTCAAAAACAATTAACAATAATATACAGCGAACAAGTACAATTTACAATACAAAAACATACAGAACTCCAATACGGATACAATCTTGATGCCTGCGAATAAAGAAACATACGATACATAATTTATGACAGTTGAACAGATACATATAAAGTTTAAATGGTAGAAAAATGCGTGACCTGGCACGTTAGGCGTAACGAATTGTGTGGCGAAGAAAGTGGGAAGTCACCAAAGAAAACTTGCACAGCGGAGACTTAATTAATGACGCCTCCGAAGGACTCCACTGACGTCGATGTGGTGACTTTACAAATACTCCCCCCGCAAGATGTGGGACACGTCTGACTAACCCGATTATCTGCTGGGACGCTGAAGGGTGCCATAGCTTCTTGAGGACAACGGAGGGGCGGCCCGCGCATGAGGCTGCTGGGCTGCTGGTGCGGACGGGCCCCTCCTGGGACAGCCGCACGCCCGCCGTTTGCGGGGGCCTGGGTGTGGCGAAGGGTGGCTGGGCAGGGGATGCGCTGCGGTGACGTCTGTGCTCTCCTCCAGGAAGGCAGGCTTTAACCGGTCTACTTAAACCCAATCGTTCTGCCCAGGGAGTGCCAGCAGGAATGCCTTGCTGTCCGCTCCAGCACGCGGAAGGGGCCCCTGTAGGGCCTGGTCAGTGGCGGGCGGATGGCGTCGACCCTGACGAAGACATGGGTGGCGGATGACAGTTCTGGCGGTGTGAAGGTGGCCGACCTGCCGGTGTACGTGCGCTTGCAAGGGGCGAACTTGCCGACCACATCGCGGAGCCTCTGCAGTGATGGGATGTGGCGATCATCTGTCACAAGTTCGCCCAGGACCACGAGGGACTCTCCGTAGGTTTTTTCGGCTGTGGACGGGGTGCCATCGGCTCTGGGGGCGGTTCTCAAACCGAGGAGGACCCACGGCAGCTGATGTTTCCAGTCCTCGGCGGTGCAGCGGGCCATGAGTGACGCCTTCAGGGATCTGTGGAACCGCTCGACCAGGCCATTGGCCGCCGGGTCGTACGCCGTGGTGGTGAGATGCGTGGTCCCCAGCAGCTGAGCCAGGCGGACCATAATTTGGACAGGAAGGCAGGGCCCCTGTCAGTTGTGATATGGTCCGGGACGCCGAAGCAGCTGACCCAACTGGAAAGCAGGGCCTCGGCGCACACGCTGGCAGTGGCTTCTTGCATAGGTGTGGCTTCGGGCCAACTTGTTGAGCAGTCTACCACCGTCAGGAGGTATCTGGACCCGCCTGATGGGGGAAGGGGCCCGACAACGTCGACATGAATGTGGCCGAAACGGCGCTCTGGGTGCGAGAACTTGCCTACCCCGGACTGTGTGTGACGACCAACCTTGCTGGTTTGGCACTGCAGGCACTGTTTCGCCCAGGACGTGGGGTCCTTCTGCACCCCGTGCCAGACGAACTTCTTTGACAGCAGCTTGGCCGTAGTTCTGCCAGAGGGATGTGAGAGGCCGTGAATTATGTCGAATACCTGGTGGCGGCATGAGGCTGGAAACAAGGGGCGGGGCTGGCCCCGTACTGATGTCACAGAGGAGACTTGGGCCTCGAGGCGCGGGGTCACGTCCCGCCACTTAAGGGACGTGATGGCGGTGCGGTAGGCTGGGGTTTCTGGGTCAGTGGCCTGTTCCCTGGTGAGGTCCTGGTAGTTTACTCGGCTGCACTGCATTCAACTCGACTCTGGAGAGGGAGTCTGCTGCAGGATTTTCCTGCCGGGGAGGTACCTGACGGAGCAGGTGAATTCGGCTATGGCTGAGAGGTGGCGCTGCTGCCTGGAAGACCATGCGTCCCCCTGCTTAGTGAAGGCGTGAACCAATGGCTGGTGGTCCGTGAAGATTGTAAAGGGCGTCCCCTCCAGGAGGAACGTGAAGTGCCGGACTGCGCGGTACATCGTGCAGAGTTCCCTGTCGAAGGTGCTGTAGCGGGTCTCTGTGGGGTTGAATTTCTTGCTGAAGAAGGCGATGGGCTTGGGGGCGCCGTTGATGACCTGCTGGCATCCGTTGTCAGCTGGAGAGGGGCCTTGGGATCCTGGTGTGCCAAGGTGGTTGCCTTGGCGAGGGCGGCCTTTGTCAGGAGAAGGCCTGCTGCTGGCTGGGTTCCCAAGACAGGGACTTTGGTTGGCCTTTGAGAACTCCCTGTCAGGGGCCGTGGTGTGTGCGATCCCGGGGATGAACCGCCTGTAGAAGTTCACCATCCCGAGGAACTCCTGGACGGCCTTGACGGAGGTGGGGTTGGGAACCTGGTTGACGGCTGCTACTTTTGATGTGAGTGGGCGGACGCCTGCCGGGGATACCTCGTGGCCCAGGAAGTCGGCTTTCTGGACGCCGAATGTGCACTTGTCAAAACGGACAACAAGGCCATTCTCTTGGAGGCGCCCCAGGACTGCCCGGATGTGCTTTTGGTGTTCACTGTGAGACCTGGAAAATATGAGGATGTCATCAACGTAGCAGATGCAGAATTTCAGGTCCCCGAGGATGCTGTCCATGAGCCGCTGGAAGGTCGCCCCGGCATTCCTCAATCCGAAGGTGGAGAAGGCAAACACGTAGGACCCGAACAGTGTGATGATGGCAGTCTTTGGTATATTCTCTGGTGCGACAGGTACCTGAAAGTATGATTTAAGAAGGTCCAATTTAGTGAATACCTTGGCTCCGTGAAAGGAGGCCGTGAGGTTTTGCATGTTGGGCAAGGGGTAGTGATCGGGCTCCCTTGCAATGTTGAGACATCTGTAGTCGCCACAAGGTCTCCAGGAGCCGTCCGGTTTCTGCACCATGTGGAGGGGGGAGGCCCATGGACTGGAGGCCTTTTTGCAGATTCCCATCCGCTCCATCTCTGCGAATGCCTTCTTCGCCTCCTGAAGGCGCTGTGGGGGAAGCCTTCGGAACTTCGCATGTGTCAGGGGGCCTTTAGTTGTTATGTGATGGTATATGCCATGCTTGGCTAGGGCCCCGGGACTTGGCGGAGTTCGGGCTTGAACACTTCGGGGAACTCCGTCAGCAGGTGTGCGTACTGGTGGGAGGCAACGGAGCTGATGGTGGGTGCCTTGGGTCCCGCTGTTAACGGGAGAGACCGGCAGGAGTCAGTGTCGAGGAGGCGCTTACGCCCCACATCGACTAGCAGGCCAAAGTGCGCAAGGAAATCAGCCCCCAGGAGTAATTCTGGCCGAGGATGGAGATCGACAGGGGCCTGGTTGCTGGTTGCGGTCCTCCCTGGATGCTGGGAAGATCGATCTAAAGGCCCTGTTTCTCGACCAGCATCATCCTGGATGCCGGAGAAGGTCGATCTAAAGGCCCCTGTGTTGACCAGCATCATCCTGCCTGGGCCCCGGACATAAAAGTTTTTCGGTTTGGCATGGTGGTTTGTCCTGCTGGCCGCCGCCACCCCCATTTTTTGAACGGGCGAACGAGCGGGGTGGCAGGCAGTTTCGGGCGTCTTTGCCGAACCACTTGTGGTAGCGACAGAGGCCCGGGGAACTCCATCTGTTGTGGGGCGGTGGACGTCTCCAGGCGACGACGTTAACGCCCTGCTCCATTTCTTCTTCCTGCTGGACGGAGCTGACTGACTGTGTGGGCGCTTTTAGCCACTGTGTGGCCTTCACGCAGTCCGTGAGGTGCTGCGCCCGTTTCGATGAGGTCGTCGAGAGGCATGGTGTAGGGGTGAGGAATCTGGGTGCGGACCTCCAGGAGGAACTGGCGAACCAGATCTCCCAGGCGACAGGCTTATTTCCTGCCGCTTTTTCCTGCCGTCGAAGTCTGGTAGTGAAAGGAGGTCCTCGACCATGCTCCATGCATCTCTTGCATTGAGGTCATGCCGTGGGTTGACGGCGAGGTCGATAGCACGGGCGGCCCGCTCGGCGATAGGTAGGGAGCACGTTTCGAGGAGGACCTTCTTCGCGACGTTGTATGTGAGGGGGTGTGTGTCGGGCACCCACGAGACGAGTTTTCTGTATACCTTCTCCGGGAGGGCGTTAAGGACCATGTCGGCCTGCAGAATTTCATCTGTCAGGTGCGCCACCCTGTAGCGGCTCTCAACCCTACGCAGCCACATTGTTGGGTTCCCCTGTATGAAAGGTGGCAACTTTATGGACAGGGCGGCCCGCGACTGTGTTGCCGGGCCATGGAGTGTTCGGGGCACTGGCATGGGTGTGGAGGTGCGGGGGGCCTCGGTGTGGGAATGGGCGCGGGTGAGATGGGAGGAAGGTAGACCTCTGAGTCCGGGAGGTCCGCGGTTAACTGCAGGAAGGAGGGGATGTCCGCGTCCATGCTCGCTCTTTGCCCTCTTACTGGAGTGGGGTACTCACGTCAGAATGCACTTTTGTGCGCCGTGTGAGTCCGTTAGTGACGCTGGTGATTTTGCCAACGAGAGTCAGCACGCACAAACGCTGGTTACAGCACCGTGTTTAGTCCACTAAGAGTGTTGGAGAGTTCCTGGAGCCAAGACTGAGTCGCCGTGTCAGTCCGCTAATGGCTCCGGGATACTCCGGGAGGTCACCACTGTAAGAGGTGCAAAAGAAACGAGCAGGTAAAAGTTACTGCTGGTTTATTACAGATTCAGGCAGTTTACATAGCGGCCGACTGGCACCGAACCACGGAAGACAATGACATTGAGTGTGACCTGAGGTCAAAAACAATTAACAATAATATACAGCAAACAAGTACAATTTACAATACAAAAACATACAGAACTCCAATATGGATACAATCTTGATGCCTGCGAATAAAGAAACATACGATACATAATTTATGACAGTTGAACAAATACATATAAAGTTTAAATGGTAGAAAAATGCGTGACCTGGCATGTTAGGCGTAACGAATTGTGTGGTGAAGAAAGTGGGAAGTCACCAAAGAAAACTTGCTCAGTGGAGACTTAATTAATGACGCCTCTGAAGGACTCCGCTGACGTCGATGTGGTGACTTTCCACAGTAATTCATATTTCATCAAAAGAGAGAGACAGAGACAGAGAGACCTGGTGTTTAGAATTGAAGTCTCAGCACAGTTGCTGGGAACTAGATTTGACAGACAGGGTTAAACTACCTGAGAATAAAAGTATAACCTTGTGTTGCTTACGCATGAAATTCGGATTTTAAATATTTTTACGGTGATTAAAGATGAAACATCAACAGTGATAAAATATTCTCTTGTGTACTATAATATGTGTGATAATCATAGAGTCAACTAAACTTGTAATGAAGTATGGTACAGTAAATCAGAGAAAGAAAAAAATATGGCAACACGTACCTACATATGTATGTTTCTTTCGCACCCTCTCACAGTGGTGACCCCGGAGTGACATACTGGTTTATTGGTGGTTCCTTACTGAATGAATGTGTGAGAGGGTGCAAAAGAAAGAGCAGGAAGACAAGTACTGCTAGTTTATTGATTTTTTTTTTTATTAAGCTGGCCTTATGCCAGCGCGGGCTCTTGCTCATAGAGCAGCCCATAAGTCATTTTTTAATGAGTAGGTGAGTTTAGGATATGGATATGAAACTCTTTATTCTGATCTATGGATATGCCAGTGAAATGGTGTGAGTGAAATGAAAAGTTAACAGGTGAGGTTACAAACCCCTTTGAACCCTAAGGCACCCGTCAGTAGGAGAGACAGCGCGATAGTTTATTGATTTTTTTTTTTTTATTAATAATGGCCTTATGCCAGCACGGGCTCTTGCTCATAGAGCAGCCCGTAAAGTTTATTGAGGAAGCAACCCACTTATAAAGCGGCGTGCGGACGTCGGCGTATACGCGGACGTCAGTACAAAATTTACAAGTGACCTGAGGTCAAAACTATTTCTCTACACAAAACAGGACAGGTACATATAGATAACAGGATGATTAACAATTGATTACACACAAAAAATACTCTGACACATATACTATGTATAAGGGCAAATGAACAGGTAATCAATGTACAAATTACAATAATGATAATAAGGCTGAGTACTGCGACCTCGGGTCAGCTGTGAAGGCACCGTAGAAAACGGGAGGTTCATCATAGAGAACCCGTTGAGCAGGGACTTTACAAATGTACAGAATCTTCAAAGTTGTTATTGGCTGGTGCGAGCTGCAAAGTAGTTGGCTATCTACACACAGACAGACAGGGCAAAACAGGTAATGTTTCGGACATCTGTGTTTGTCGGCGGACAAACAGATGGCAATTGTGAGAGACATAATAAACGTACAGTGATAAAACATATATCAATGGAAAGACCAGGAAATTCCACATATGGCCAATTGCATGAGATTCGAGACAGATTAATGAATACAATGCAGTAGCATAATATATTTGAAATGGTGAGACGTTGTGCGAAAGAAAGAGCAGGACTTGTCTTCCTGCTCATTCTTTTGCACACTCACATGTTTACGTCAGTAAAAACACTTACAAATATTGGGTTGATCATTTTTTTATGCATATGATGATGATAATAGATCAATATAATAATACAATAAATGGATTCTGTAAGTGAAATAACATTTTATTGATATTTTGCTGTTTTTTCATTAAAGGATATGTATGCTGAGAGAGAGAGAGAGAGAGAGAGAGAGAGAGAGAGATAGGTTCAACTGAGGTGTTTATGTACTTTGGTAAGGATTGTAATTTAGCATTTCATTGATGTTTTGCTGTATTTACATTAAAATCAATATTTGAAAATTAAAAAACCATTTTTTATCATAGAAATATATTAGTCATGAAAATAAAATGAAAATACTGTAATCAGTGAATATTGCTCTACAAAAAACATTCACGAATTAGTGAATTTCCCGCAATATATTTGGGATGAGTTCCACAGAAAAAACCCACGAATCACTGAAGGCACGACTGTTGTTCTGCGATCTAACGGGGACCCACTGTAATCAATTCATTTCAATTACTGCCAAGGGGAATAATTACTTCATTAATTCACAGAATTCAAGAAAGCACTTTACAAAGATTTACACTGCACTTAGTTTAGCAAGGGAAGGAATAATGAAAGGTGAAAAGGCTGGGAGAAAAAGATAAAGATTGAGGGTAAATTCCTCTGTTTCCAGACGTACTGTACATCCTGATTATCAGTGAATTTAAGGCACAAAGCCTTCATAGCACCATTGGTTTTTAATTCTGACGTATATTCGAGTATTGTATCTTTTATTTCATTTACAGACACAGCATAAATACCTGCAGAAGAGGGAGGTAGGATAATTTTTTTCTTTAATCTTATCTCATCTACTCCAAGGCTTAATGGCTGAATGGTTTTGAGATTCCTAATTCTCCTTGTGGAAGGTCTCAGTTTAAGAAGCCGCACACGATATGTAATATTATCCCAAATTACTATACCCTTTATACGATTCCATGTTAGACGAGCAACCCCAAGCAAATCTGCGCCCAATAGAATTTCTGTATCTAACAAGTTGTCTGGCACAATATAAAATAAGTGAGTAACAACTCGAGTGCCACTATGAACATTTAAATAAACAGATCCTAGTACTGGTACAACTGCCTGGGTGACTCCCATTAACCTTGGTAAATTTCTCATCTTGGCAGGCTTCAAACCTAAGCTTTCCACAAAGGATTTCTTAACTATACTGGCACAGCTACCTGTATCAACTAAAGCTTCAATCATGTTATCATTAACCACTAGACTGATACTAGGAGCTCGCACCAGACTCCCCAGTCAGTTTATACCTACTTTTCTTGGACATCCTACATGACCTCTCCTATTATTTTGTTGAAAACAATCAAAACAAACTCCCTTGGGAGGATCAAGAGGACAATCAGACAGATTATGTTCAGTCACTCTGCAAGTGGCACAATATTTACTATTACTCTTTTGTTTCTTCATGTTTACATTCTCCAGTTTTTTTCTTAACTCTTCTTAAATTATCTAGCTCACTTCTTTGTATTTCCCCCTGTTGAACACCTGTTACTGGGGTTGATGACTGAGGATTCCCAGTGCCTGAAATTGGCAAAACTCTAGTCCCATTACTACTATTCATTCCTTGAGCTCTATAATATTCTTCTTCGGCCCATGTCATGAAATTTTCCAACGGAATATGGTCTGCTAAGAAATCAACTAGTTTGGCTTGGGCCTCTGAATTCAATCCCTTATAAACCTTTGTCTTAAGGAATTTATCTGATGTTGGAATTGGATCATTGGGGAATTTCAAAGTTAAAGCTGAGATTTTACACTGTAATTTATTAATAAAGGAACTAGGAGGTTCATCAAAATAGTAAGTCATGGCAGTAATCTCTTGCCATGCCTGTAACAGAGTGGCTGAGCCAATAAACTGCTTCTTCATAAGTTTCTTAATCTCATCCCAAGGTAGATTATTACCCTGTTTTACTAACGCTGCTGTTAAGAACGTAGCTATATCCGGTTCAGCCCGGGCCATTGCCACTTCTATTCTCCTGTCATCTGAGCTAGTGCATGACTCTACTTGTCTAAAAAAAGTATTAAGTCTGTTGTCAGCAAGAACTCCCTTGAGTTCAGAAAGTTTGAGAAGGGCTACATCTTTCGGTTTTAACACTGGTACATTCTGAGGAATTGCTACTGGAGTATTTAACTGAATAAAAGTATGGATTGGTATTATTAAAGGGATAAGTAGGCTGTGGTCCAAGGAAAGGATTGGGTATAACAGTCTGTTGACCTTGCTGCAAAATGAATGGGTTTGACTGACTGGTATGAGGTTTTGACAAGAGTTACATGATGATGGATCAGGTATAGGTGTGGATGGTTGTGTAGGAGGTTGTATTACTACTGCAGGGTTAGGTGGTGTTGATGAGACATTTATGGGTATTAAGGGCACTGTACTTGTGATAGTAGTTGTTGTTTTGTGGTGGGTATTTGGTATTTGTACGAGGCGGTATTGGGGGTCTGTATTGTGGGGTTCCTGTTATGGTACTGAGGTTGTCACATGAGAATGGATCACTTGGAATGTGAGACGTATGTAGTGTAGACATTATGGGTGGTTGAGTGTTGTTATGTTTGGGTGTTAAGTGTTGTATTGTCCCCTGTATGTCAACCAACTTCTGGTCCAAGTCTTTGATTTGATTTGATAAATCTCCCACTTGAGACCAAAGGTCCTGGTAGGATTGAGTGAAGCTCTTAACTGTCTGTAATGTTTGTTGTGTTTCTTGTTCTAATTGAATTAAATCAATATATGATTCATCATTACCAGTCGCCATTGTTACAATATTTCAAAAACTTATATATAATCAAATAATAAAATGTAAACTACACTAAGAGAAAATACCATACAATCCATCACTATAGAAATAATGAATATGCATGTAAATAAGTCATGACCTTAATCAGGTAAAATTCAACAATATTGCCTAAAGAAAAGCATACAATATGACAAAACATTATAAGTGACCTACATAATATATAGGCAGTGGGTATGGATCAATAGCACTGGACTACAGATCCCACCGCTGCCACCAAATGTCACGGCGAGAATTTTTCCCCCACCAAGACATTAAGATACATAATAATAATACTACTAAACATATGCACTCTTGTCAGTCTTCTTGCCTGGAGACAAGGGTCGGAGAATGGTACTGTGTCATAGTTGACACGTGGGTATGAAGACTACTGACGTTTACGCTGCCTGGGAATTAGGGTAGGCCTGTCCTACCTGCTATTACATGATATTCCTTGTGTGTGATGTCTTCCCACTGGGAGGCAATTGAAGTGCTGATTTCCATTTTTAGTGGTAAGGTACGATGGTATTGAAGAAAATCCCTGGTACTCAGTTCGTTTCTTTATTACTCATTACATCATGCCAAATTTCTCCCAGGCCTAGTCTCCTGGACTTGATTAATTTACATAGTCTTTAGAACTCCTGGACTAGATCCCTTGCAAGGGATAGATAATAATTTGTATTAATAATTTGGTAAAATAGCCAAAATGAAGGGTGGACCAGTTGACGTCCTTTTCACACCTTCAGAGTTTTGATCCTTACATGTTTTGCTAGTGTTACAAAATGCAGACGAAAGATTCAGGACAGCGCTCCCATACTCAGAGTGAAAGAAAACAAAACAAGGGACTGGCTACACTGCTATGCATTCGATGTCCACAACAAAAAATGAAAACATTTTATAGTCCCAATCACTCTTACAACAGTAGTGTAAAGATATTAAAGGAGGATGATGAATCAATTCCTAAATAAATCACTAAATAATTAAAGGCATATTTTTCCCATTACAAAGCTTTTCCCTCGGGGAAGAATTGATTCATGTCCACTCTAATATCAATGACAACTTTTCCTAATGGAACCAAACAGCTCTTTAGATGGGTCTGCGACTATGGAAAACAGGTCTTGTACAGTAGAAACAAGCAATGATCTCAACTAGAGACTAAAGGGGCTCTTGCAACAACATAAAACAAGGATATACTTGAGTACTAAATGGGGACACTATCCTATAGGTGTGTGTTCAATACAGCTTTCCTAATAGCTTTGTCTAGCCTAATACTGGGGTTGGATTGACTCCACTTACACAGGATGTCACATCACTCTGCAACAAAAGAGTTCTCCACATATGAAGACACAATTTACTCCTATTGAGGCGTCCTAATGATTATCAAACTCACCATAGCTCTTGGCTAGAAACGACTCTAAACTTGAATCTCAAAGGGGTTTGGAAAGTGGTGTACTCTATCCTTTAAGATGTACCAAACCAGTACTACAAGAGCAAAACTCTGACAGTTTCCTATAAGACAAGACCCATAAGACCACAATTGCATTCCCAACCAGGGCACTATGTGAAATCTTGCACAAAATGGTTTACATTATTCCTTTGTTCATTACTTCAAAACTATAAAGTTTTCACATTACTGGCCGCTGCAAATAGAAAAAATTATATTTTGATCAACCTCAAACCAAGTGAAAAGAGAATACACAAAACGTACAAAATTACAGTACTGTACATCATCACCAACATTAGAAAACGTGAGTCTCTACTACACTGGGGAAAATAAAGTCTCTCCCCTCAGCAAAAGTCCATGTACATCACCACACAGAGTCTATATCTCTTCAATGAGACGTGAGGGAGGCACAATATTCCTAGCACCTCTTGTACGAACTCCTTCAGTTACTATATCAGGCACATTTTCAGAGTACTCTTTCATGGTAACTAACCATTCTTCATCACTGTGGAATGGCTTTAGTTTATTAGCAGCTCGTTCCACTATTGTATCGTCAAACAAATTTTTCAGCACATAAGTGGATCCATCTCGCACAACTTCTATCACTCTATAGGGTCCAAGCCACTTAACATTTAATTTTCGACTAGTACCAGGTATTTGAGTCTCATTTCTGACCCAGACTAGTGAATTCTTTTCAACACTCGTATTCACTCGCTTTCGGTTAGCTATGCTTCAATATGTTTTTGACCTCTCTGAGTGGGTCTTTTGGTTTATCTCATGAACTTTGGCGATATCAGAATCACTCACTTCATCATCAATTGATGGCAATGTAGTTATTATTTGTCTAGCAGGTCTTCTGCTAAAGAAGACATAATGTGGCTGTTCACCTGTTGTTGCGTGGACAGTACAATTAAGGACCTGTTGGGTCTCGCCTAAATAGGTTGGCCACTGATAAGGATGACCCTGACACATGACATTCAACAGGGTCTTCATAGTCCTATGCATTCTTTCTGATATGCTGTTACCTTCAGGATGGTATGGTGTGATGAAACTAGTGTTTATGTTGTGCTTTTGGCAAAGATCTCTAAACTGTTGTGATGTGAATTCAGTACCATTGTCAAGAATTACACACCCTGGAATTCCAAAATCATTTAAATATTTCTGAAAATTCTTACTGACCACTTCTGTAGTCTTAATCCTCAGTGGGTAAAACTTCACAAAGCGTGAATAATGATCAATCACTGTAAGAACGTAATGGTACCCATTTGCACCAGACATCATATCTGTCAAATCAATACTAATACACTCCAAGGGTTTATGTACTGGTGGGAGTTCTTGGAATTTCTGCTGTAAGGATGGAATGTCTTTATGAACCTGACATGTAATGCATTCTTTAACAAACTTAACCACATCAGATCTAAGTGAAGGCCAATAGAAGTAAGTCTCCAGAGCATCAATAGTTTTCCTTCTCCCTAAATGACTAGCAACAGACTCATGACCAAACTTCAAAGCAGCTTTCCTAAGCTCCTGCGGTACCACAAGTCTTAATTGAATACTATTGTCATGCTTGTCAGCACTCAGATATAACAAGCCTTTATACAGCATAAACTGATGGATGAACGCTCTGGGAAACTTCTTCCTAGGCAATTTTCCTCCTTCTAAGTATGCAATCAATTCACCCCATCTTGTTTCACCTATCTGCTTAGCCTTGTATTCTTCCTTATTCAACCCCAGATAATTGTCTTGATTATTGTGAAAGATTGCCCTAACTGGCCTACTTAACTGATCACCTACCTCATTGTGCTTTCCTGGACTATACACAACTTTGAAGCGATAATCCTGCATTTCAATAATCCATCTATTCATCCTAGGTGACTTTGTCTTCCTTTTGAATACTGACACAAGAGGTTGATAGTCTGTGTGGATTGTAAACATGGTACCCCAAAGAAAATTATGAAACCACCTACAGCCTAACACAATAGCTAAGGCTTCCCTATCAGTAGTAGAATATCTCTGTTCTACAGGCTTCAATTTTCTTTGAAAAGTATCCAACAGGTTTCAAAAGGCCATCACTCTCCTGCATCAGTACTGCACCTACATGATCCAGACTAGCATCTGTGAATAGCTGAAAAGGTCTTGTCACGTCTGCTTTTATGAGCAAAGGAGCTGTCATAAGGAGCTGTTTCAACTGCTCAAAGCTAGACTGACACTCTGGTGTCCATGCAAATGGCTCTTTCATTTTTAAGAGATTGGTTAAAGGGACAGCAATTTTAGCAAAATTTTGTATGTGCTTGTGATAAAATCTGCACATTCCTAAAAACCTTCTAGTTTCTTTGACATTAGTAGGAGCTTTCATATCTCTGATGGCACTTATGTTGTCAGGACAAGGCTTGCATCCTTCTTTGGATATTATATGGCCAAGAAATTTTATCTCTTTTAGCGCAAACTGACACTTCTTGATGTTTAATTTCACACCCTTTTCACTAAATAATTTGAACAGCTCTTCTAATCTCTCAATTAATTCTTCCAAGCTGGGTGCCCATACTACAATATCATCTAAATAATTCTTTATGTATCCCTTTTTTAGTAATGGAGCCAAGATATTACCTATTACCCTTGAAAATATAGCTGGGCTGCAACTCAAACCAAACGGTAACCTCTTAAACCTATGTAAGGAGACTCCATCACTGAACGTTGTCAGATCTCTACTATCTTCATCTAATTCTGCCTGATAATAAACGTCTTTCATGTCCAATGAAGCATAAAATTGATTCCCTGATGCTGGCTCAACTAACTCTTCTAACCTAGGCAAAGGATGGATGTCAGTTTGAAGGTAGGTATTGACTTTTCGATAATCCAAGCACATCCTTTGAGAATTCTCTGGTTTCCTTACCAAGACTATAGGACTTAACCATGCGGTTGTGGATGTCTCAATTATATCTTTAATTTCCATATCCTCCAACATATTTGCAATAAGCTGCTTGGCTTTCTCAGGGTATCTATACATGGGTGACCTAACTGGTTCAGAATCACTAACATTAATATGTCCCTGAATTCCCTTGAACCTTCCTATTTCATTACTCTCCACTATGAAAACTTGGTGATTTTCCATGACTAGATTCTTTAATTGGGCCTGCTGTTCATCATCTCAATGTGACCAATCTTGCTGTGCAATCAAATTTTCCAGCTTTTTCTCTCTAGTGCATCCTTGTTCTGGTACAACACGCATGCTTCCAGGGATCAGCTCATTCCTAATTTCAATCTTTCGACATGTGGGAGTTACTGGTATGATGTCCCTTTCGTCAATCTTATTGTAAGTACCTATCAGTGTTCCTATTTTCAGCTTAACTACACCCTTTGTACTATTTATGAGAGGTATATGTACATCCTGATTATCAGTGACTTTAAGGCACAAAGCCTTCATAGCACCATTGGTTTTTAATTCTGACGTATATTCGAGTATTGTATCTTTTATTTCATTTACAGACACAGCATAAATACCTGCAGAAGAGGGAGGTAGGATAATTTTTTTCTTTAATCTTATCTCATCTACTCCAAGGCTTAATGGCTGAATGGTTTTGAGATTCCTAATTCTCCTTGTGGAAGGTCTCAGTTTAAGAAGCCGCACACGATATGTAATATTATCCCAAATTACTATACCATTTATACGATTCCATGTTAGACAAGCAACCCCAAGCAAATCTGCTTTTTTCAATAGAATTTCCGTATCTAACAAGTTGTCTGGCACAATATAAAATAAGTGAGTAACAACTCGAGTGCCACTATGAACATTTAAATAAACAGATCCTAGTACTGGTACAACTGCCTGGGTGACTCCCATTAACCTTGGTAAATTTCTCATCTTGGCAGGCTTCAAACCTAAGCTTTCCACAAAGGATTTCTTAACTATACTGGCACAGCTACCTGTATCAACTAAAGCTTCAATCATGTTATCATTAACCACTAGACTGATACTAGGAGCTCGCACCGGACTCCCTAGTCAGTTTATACCTACTTTTCTTGGACACCCTACATGACCTCTCCTATTATTTTGTTGAAAACAATCAAAACAAACTCCCTTGGGAGGATCAAGAGGACAATCAGACAGATTATGGTCAGTCACTCTGCAAAAGGAACAATATTTACTATTACTCTTTTGTTTCTTCATGTTTACATTCTCCAGTTTTTTTCTTAACTCTTCTTAAATTATCTAGCTCACTTCTTTGTATTTCCCCCTGTTGAACACCTGTTACTGGGGTTGATGACTGAGGATTCCCAGTGCCTGAAATTGGCAAGACTCTAGTCCCATTACTACTATTCATTCCTTGAGCTCTATAATATTCTTCTTCGGCCCATGTCATGAAATTTTCCAACGGAATATGGTCTGCTAAGAAATCAACTAGTTTGGCTTAGGCCTCTGAATTCAATCCCTTATAAACCTTTGTCTTAAGGAATTTATCTGATGTTGGAATTGGATCATTGGGGAATTTCAAAGTTAAAGCTGAGATTTTACACTGTCATTTATTAATAAAGGAACTAGGAGGTTCATCAAAATAGTAAGTCACGGCAGTAATTTCTTGCCATGCCTGTAACAGAGTGGCTGAGCCAATAAACTGCTTCTTCATAAGTTTCTTAATCTCATCCCAAGGTAGATTATTACCCTGTTTTACTAACGCTGCTGTTAAGAACGTAGCTATATCTGGTTCAGCCCGGGCCATTGCCACTTCTATTCTCCGGTCATCTGAGCTAGTGCACGACTCTACTTGCCTAAAAGAAGTATTAAGTCTGTTGTTAGCAAGAACTCCCTTGAGTTCAGAAAGTTTGAGAAGGACTACATCTTTCGGTTTTAACACCGGTACATTCTGAGGAATTGCTACTGGAGTATTTAACGAATAAAAGTATGGATTGGTATTATTAAAGGGATAAGTAGGCTGTGGTCCAAGGAAAGGATTGGGTATAACAGTCTGTTGACCTTACTGCAAAATGAATGGGTTTGACTGACTGGTATGAGGGTTTTGACAAGAGTTACATGATGATGGATCAGGTATAGGTGTGGATGGTTGTGTAGGAGGTTGTATTACTACTGCAGGATTAGGTGGTGTTGATGAGACATTTATGGGTATTAAGGGCACTGTACTTGTGATAGTAGTTGTTGTTTTGTGGTGGGTATTTGGTATATGTACGAGGTGGTATTGGGGGTCTGTATTGTGGGGTTCCTGTCATGGTACTGAGGTTGTCACATGAGAATGGATCACTTGGAATGTGAGATGTATGTGGTGTAGACATTATGGGTGGTTGAGTGTTATTATGTTTGGGTGTTAAGTGTCGTATTGTCCCCTGTATATCAACCAACTTCTGGTCCAAGTCCTTGATTTGATTTGATAAATCTCCCACTTGAGACCAAAGGTCCTGGTAGGATTGAGTGAAGCTCTTAACTGTCTGTAATGTTTGTTGTGTTTCTTGTTCTAATTGAATTAAATCAATATATGATTCATCATTACCAGTCGCCATTGTTACAATATTTCAAAAACTTATATATAATCAAATAATAAAATGTAAACTACACTAAGAGAAAATACCATACAATCCATCACTGTAGAAATAATGAATATGCATGTAAATAAGTCATGACCTTAATCAGGTAAAATTCAACAATATTGCCTAAAGAAAAGCATACAATGTGTCCAGTGCTACAGATCCCACCGCTGCCACCAAATGTCACGGCGAGAATTTTTCCCCCACCAAGACATTAAGATACATAATAATAATACTACTAAACATATGCACTCTTGTCAGTCTTCTTGCCTGGAGACAGGGGTCGGAGAATGGTACTGTGTCATAGTTGACACGGTGGGTATGAAGACTACTGACGTTTACGCTGCCTGGGAATTAGGGTAGGCCTGTCCTACCTGCTATTACATGATATTCCTTGTGTGTATGGGTCTTATTACTGATGAGGCCAGGTGATGTCTTCCCACTGGGAGGCAATTGAAGTGCTGATTTCCATTTTTAGTGGTAAGGTACGATGGTATTGAAGAAAATCCCTGGTACTCAGTTCGTTTCTTTATTACTCATTACATCATGCCAAATTTCTCCCAGGCCTAGTCTCCTGGACTTGATTAATTTACATAGTCTTCAGAACTCCTGGACTAGATCCCTTGCAAGGGATAGATAATAATTTGTATTAATAATTTGGTAAAATAGCCAAAATGAAGGGTGGACCGGTTGACGTCCTTCTCACACCTTCGAGAGCATTCGTGATCCTTACATGTTTTGCTAGTGTTACCAAAATGCAGACGAAAGATTCAGGACAGTGCTCCCATACTCAGAGTGAAAGAAAAACAAAACAAGGGACTGGCTACACTGCTATGCATTCGATGTCCACAACAAAAATGAAAACATTTTATAGTCCCAATCACTCTTAAAACAGTAGTGTAAAGATATTAGAGGAGGATGATGAATCAATTCCTAAATAAGTCACTAAATAATTAAAGGCATATTTTTCCCATTACAGCAGAGGGGGGCCTCGGGTTGCCCGCTACCTTTCCGTCCGCTTTTTGTCTTATAAACACCTGTCGAGAATAATAAAGAATAAGTCTTTCACTCCTGACATTTCTTGAACCTCACAGACTAATCAGGATGACGAAACGTGCCCTAGTAGTCTCACTCGATAGAGCCTTGTTCAACGAGGAACAGGCAAGAACACTTGTTAAAGATTCGGAGTGTGTCATCAACAACAACCCTCTTACTTATTGTGGTGTCCCACGAGAATGAAGTCCTCAGTCCATTGCATCTGCTACATGTTAGGACCATCCAATTGCTGCCTGCCACAGCCCCACATGAAACTATGCCTGATACCTTACCTTCACAAAGAAGATTTGAGCTGAACACTTCAAACTAGTTGACACTCTATGTGCCTGTCAGTTATGTTGGAGTACTGAATACTTACAGGTTCTATGCCAATGTTATGATTTCGTCCCTGGTGCGCCGACTCCACTAAGATGCTATGACATCGTCTTAGTGAAGAAGACCGATCACCATAAATTCTGACCTCTTGGAAGAATTGTACAACTGTACCCAGGAGAGGATGTTGTCATTCGATCTGTGAAAGTCCTGTGTGAAGATGAGAATGTCTTGTGCCAGTCAAACACATTATCATGTTGTAAGTAAATGACAGACATGAAGACCTTAACTGTGATACTGTCAAGTGACGTGAACAACGATACCGAACTAGTAAGTGTTGAAAGTGGAAATAACAGTAACATGCATAATAGTGAAAGTATGGCAGTGACAATCACAAACTAATTGATAATAATTCAGAGACAGTGGGCAAAGATAGTAGCAAAAGACAGAATATAGTGAATGTAGACAAAACTCAAGGCAGACCCCCAAAAAAAAGCGGCTCTAACCCAACAAAAGAAAATGGGACATTGGCTCCGTGACGGCAAGCTATAGTGTTGTATCAGAACATTTATTCCTTGAGAGGAACGATGTGGGACTATGAGAAAGTCCAGGGGCCCTTATAGTTAGGATAGGATGTTTAGTCTCCGTGCTACCGAAAGAGAGAGGAGCACCATTCTACGATTTGTTCACATTCTTATTATTGCTTTTATGCACTGTGTTATGTCATTGTAAGGCATGCAATAGTGTCCAGTACCAAGTTTGTGCTGCAAGTCATCTTCGACTGTGAGGCCTCCAATCGCAGTTGTGATGCAAGTCAGACCCAAGCATTGTCTCCTCTCAGACGTCATGCTTAACATATCTTCCTTGGCTGTCAGATTCCTCTGGCTGGGAGGATGTCAACAAAACCTTCTGCAGTGATTTTCCCAACAAAACTTCCTATCTAGTCAGGTTCAGAGATCAGTAGAAATAGCAAACAAGACATAATGAGTTACGTGACGAGAAACGAGTGGCATGGAGAGTTTATGCGATGGTTCTCATTTGAAATGATGTTGCTATTTCTATTATTACATGTCTTTTGTTATCGATGAATACACTGTACGTTGCACTTTTGATTAATTAGAGTTATGGGACCAAGAAATTTGCTTGCAGTAACATAGTTAGAAACTTGAAATTTCTGAAAGGATGCTCCTTGGCAAAGCCAAGTGGCATCGCTCACAACTCATATTCTAGCACTTGTATTAGTTAGACATGTTTTTTGTGTCTCCCAGACAGCCACTTGCTAGACTGACCACGAGACTTTAGGTAATTATAGTAATTCTTATCTGATTTAATCGAAACCCATCTCAGCCTTTGCGCTGAATTGAAACATGCTGTGAACTAGCACAGCACTGGTGAGCGCAATAGGCAAAAATTCTAGGCTCAATTAAAAAGTGGTATCAATGAAACTGTAGCAGATTTAACATAACTTTTCGTGCTTTTATTCAGCTGCCATGTGTTCCAGATATTCATCCTTTGTTCCTCGTTCAGTTCGCTCCTGAATGTAAACCCAGCTATAGTAAATTTGCATATAATTTTTCCTATTAACATAGTATTGTATAGTTTTGGTAAGTTTTTTGTGCTGAAGTTTATTTCTGTAATAAAATTAGAAAATGTACTCGTGTTTTGTGCAGCCGCCACCTGTTTGTGCTGGTTCAAAGCCATTGTCCTTAGATTGTGTATCCTCATCCAGAACAAAGGGCGAGAGCCATTATTAATTGAGCTACCATTGGGAGAAATTTTCGACATTTGGTCCTTCGACGGTCAGATAGGTAACGAGCCAGGACACAAGTGGTTAGGCTATGCCATTCTGGGTAGCACTGACTGATGTGGAATTCTGGACACGTGTGTATGATTTTGCTGTCTTATGTATCGGGGGCAACGTTTTAACAGAGGATGAGCCCAAACCCATCGAACGCTGGTGATCTGCAGTGCCGAATTACGAGATCATGCAATCATTTTGACATAACCACAGAGATTTGCAACGTCCAAGTGCATAACTTTTAGTGTAGTAAAGATGGCAGCTAAAGTAACAGACCTTATAACGCTCCTAGGTCATCATGTCAAAGAGTCCAACCGAGAACTGTCATGGACTCAACCTTTAGAGACATATCTCTTTAAAAAGAACGACCAAGATCATGACGAAATTACCGACATTTTTAAATCTGGTGTTAAGTTAGAGGATGTCTCTAATGAAGATGTGTGCAATGCACTCAGCAAGGCTGGAGCTGCTAAAGGCGCCCTTCAGGCAAGTCTCACAGCTTTCACAAACTTATCAACCATCCCAGGGGAAATTATGGCCAATTAAATTACCTGTCTTTAAAGGGGATATGAGCGAGTACACAACATTCAAACAGCTTTTCGATGTCTATGTGCACAACCGTTCAGAGCTAAATCCAATCACCAAGTTCACACACCTACTTAGCATGCTAGAAGATTAGCCACTTAGATTGATAAAGTCGTTGAGCATCACCGTGGAGAACTATGATGTAGCAATGTTTGTTAGACAAGTTGTATGGTAACTCTCAACAGACATTAGCTCTGTTATTCAATCACCTCAGTGATTTGCCTGCCCTTGCCTTTGAGCACATAAGCCTCAGAAAGTTCCAAATCAAACTTGGTATTGTGTTGAAGCAAATTGACAAATTTAGTCCCATGTTAGGCAGGGAAGGGACAGTGCTTAACTTAGTGAACAAGAAGCTTGTCATGGGGGGAGTTTATCCTCAAGTTGTCAACTTTTTGGGCAAGTCAGATTATTCAGTAATCGAGCTGTATGACACTCTAGACTAACACATTCATACCCTGAGCGACGTTATGATTATGACGCCATCGTCCAACTCCTCAAAGCCTAAGACAGGATAGCCATCAGCTGATGCTCACGTTATGAAGGACATCGCAGTCATAAGTGCTGTAGTAATCAAAATTGCAAAATTTGTTGAGGGCATCACCATACTCTCATTTGTTCCAATAACGTACTTTAAGTAGCTTCACCTAATAACACCATTCCCAGATCCACCTTGTGTCTAAGGACAACACTTACACCCAAAACCAGCAAAATGAGAGCCCAAAGAGAAAGCTTAACGTAAACAATCAGTGTAACAAATCAGAGAAGCTGTCTGTTAATGCTAGACTATTGAATTCTTCTAGTAGTGTGGACTTGCCACCTACTTTATTGCCAACTGCTTCAGCTACCATTCATGGTAATAATAATGAGGAATGTGTGACCCAAGAATTTCTCGACACCGGAAGCCAAAGGAGCTTTATTTGTAGCTGTTTGGACCTCTCCATTGTCAAAAAGTTTGCATTGAATATTGCACCCTTTGCAACTGACGTGATGGAGGGGAAGTTAACTCAATAGTGTGCCAGCTGAGAATAGGCCAATGAATTTTGAGATTAAGGTTGTTAGTTCATGATAAAGTAAACACCCCCATTCACAAAATCGGGCTGATGAATGTAAGAGAGCATCTGCAGCAGAAAGGTTACAAACTTGCTGATCAGGAGGTTGAAAGTAACACACTTGAAAATGTGCAGATTTTGATTGGCAGCGATTATTTCAATTATTTTGTGTATGGATTAGAAAAGTGTGACTGCAACAACTTATTTGTAACACCTAATGGAGTATCCCCTTATAGGGGACTGCCAGGATGGGCTAGAAAGGCCGTTGGTGCGTCTGTCGTAAGAAAATTTAAGCGTGTGTAGAATTCAAGAGACTGAGCATGATGTTGACGAGTGGTGAAGATTAGACACGCTAGGCATTCAGCCTGATGAGCAATTCACTGTTACACACCATGCCGTGATGCAATGTGTTGTGAGCTGTGTTAAACAAACCTTGTGAGGTTACCAGGTCGGTTTGCCATTCCATGATTGCGAGAGGCCAACTACCAACTATAAGCTTGCAATTGCTCACATGAAATTGCTAGAAGTTCGTTTCAGTCGTGATCCCGTATGCCATCAGCAATATTCCGATATGATCCAAACTTATGTGATTCAAGATTCAGTTCAAGTCAAAGCAATTTTGGAACATGCTCACATGCCACTCAGGGGATGGGTTAGTAGCAATTCACAATTTGATGCTGAAGTACATGTTGAAGAGCCAGTAGAAATTCCAATTCTTGGAATGGTTTGGAACCGAAAGTCTGACATTTTGTCACTCAAACTGTTCAAGGGGAAGGGAGTGATATATCAGAAAAGGGTAGGCTACCCACCAAACGAAAGATCCTGTCCTTAGTTGTGTCCACTTTGACCCTTAAGGACTTGTATCCCCAATTTTTGTCAAAAGTAAAACCTTTTTGCAAGTTCTGTGGAACAAGAAAGTGGGTTGGGACGATGTGTTAACACCTGAAAGAGCAGCAGAAGTGTGAGAAATACTCACTGGTTTTATGGAGATTGATCAATTAAAGCTCAAAAGGGAAGTAGTTTCAGAGATTTCAGAATTACATGTTTTTTGTGATGCTTCCATAACAGCTTATGGGGGAGTAGCTTATGCTAGAAGCATTAATGGGGAGACCTACCTTTTAACAGCAAAATTTAAAATTGCCCTTCGTGTGAAACGCACTCTAATGATCCCACGATTAGAGCTGATGGCTTTACTCTTCGGGGCCAAGTATTTAAGTCAAATCTTTAAATTTAGTAAAGTAACAATCTGGGGATATAGTAAAGTATCCATTGCATGGGAGGGTAGCAGAATTGAAAACAAGCAAACCTTCACAGCCAACAGGGCGTGGTAGGTCTCTTTTATTCTACAGGAGTGCGAATTCGAATTGCAGTATGTTCCCACCAAGCAGAAACCTGCAAATGTGCTGTTCCGTGGGGCAGACATTAAGTAATTTCACTAGCAACCCTTGTGGGCAAGAGGCCAAGCCATGTTACATAGCCCAGGTCCCATAGCCGCAATTGATGACTCCTGAGACTATACATCTTCATCAGTAACAATGTCTGCAATATGAGAGCTGCAGAAGGAACGTCAGCCAGGACCTCCTGCTCCGTTACTTCACTTTTGGGAGAGTATATACGACTACAGCTCTCTTTACAATATAATGGATCATTTGTGTAAATTTCTGAAAATTAGACATAATCCCTTAACCAAGCTAGCATATGTAGAACAACACAATCATTGACCCACTTTGTGTAGATATTTGCAATTCTGATTACTACAGCACTTATGACTGCGATGTCCTTCATAACGTGAGCATCAGCTGATGGCTGTCCTGTCTTAGGCTTTTAGGAGTTGGACGATGGCGTCATAATCATAACGTCGCTCAGGGTATGAATGTGTTAGTCTAGAGTGTCATACAGCTCGATTACTGAATAATCTGACTTGCCCAAAAAGTTGACAACGTGAGGATAAACTCCCCCCATGACAAGCTTCTTGTTCACTAAGTTAAGCACTGTCCCTTCCCTGCCTAACATGGGACTAAATTTGTCAATTTGCTTCAACACAATACCAAGTTTGATTTGGAACTTTCTGAGGCTTATGTGCTCAAAGGCAGGGGCAGGCAAATCACTGAGGTGATTGAATAACAGAGCTAATGTCTGTTGAGAGTTACCATACAACTTGTCTAATAAACATTGCTACATCATAGTTCTCCACGGTGATGCTCAACGACTTTATCAATCTAAGTGGCTAATCTTCTAGCATGCTAAGTAGGTGTGTGAACTTGGTGATTGGATTTAGCTCTGAACGGTTGTGCACATAGACATCGAAAAGCTGTTTGAATGTTGTGTGCTCGCTCATATCCCCTTCAAAGACAGGTAATTTAATTGGCCATAATTTCCCCTGGGATGGTTGATAAGTTTGTGAAAGCTGTGAGACTTGCCTGAAGGGCGCCTTTAGCAGCTCCAGCCTTGCTGAGTGCATTGCACACATCTTCATTAGAGACATCCTCTAACTTAACACCAGATTTAAAAATGTCGGTAAGTTCGTCATGATCTTGGTCGTTCTTTTTAAAGAGATATGTCTCTAAAGGTTGAGTCCATGACAGTTCTCGGTTGGACTCTTTGACATGATGACCTAGGAGAGTTATAAGGTCTGTTACTTTAGCTGCCATCTTTACTACACTAAAAGTTATGCACTTGGACGTTGCAAATCTCTGTGGTTATGTCAAAATGATTGCATGATCTCGTAATTCGGCTCTGCAGATCACCAGCGTTCGATGGGTTTGGGCTCGTCCTCTGTTAAAACGTTGCCCCCGATACATAAGACAGCAAAATCATACACACGTGTCCAGAATTCCACATCAGTCAGTGCTACCCAGAATGGCATAACCTAACCACTTGTGTCCTGGCTCGTTACCTATCTGACCGTCGAAGGACCAAATGTCGAAAATTTCTCCCAATGGTAGCTCAATTAATAATGGCTCTCGCCCTTTGTTCTGGATGAGGATACACAATCTAAGGACAATGGCTTTGAACCAGCACAAACAGGTGGCGGCTGCACAAAACACGAGTACATTTTCTAATTTTATTACAGAAATAAACTTCAGCACAAAAAACTCACCAAAACTATACAATACTATGTTAATAGGAAAAATTATATGCAAATTTACTATAGCTGGGTTTACATTCAGGAGCGAACTGAACGAGGAACAAAGGATGAATATCTGGAACACATGGCAGCTGAATAAAAGCACGAAAAGTTATGTTAAATCTGCTACAGTTTCAGTGATACCACTTTTTAATCGAGCCTAGAATTTTTGCCTATTGCACTCACCAGTGCTGTGCTAGTTCACAGCATGTTTCAATTCAGCGCAAAGGCTGAGATGGGCTTCGATTAAATCAGATAAGAATTACTATAATTACCTAAAGTCTCGTGGTCAATCTAGCAAGTGGCTGTCTGGGAGACACAAAAAACATGTCTAACTAATACAAGTGCTAGAATATGAGTTGTGAGCGATGCCACTTGGCTTTGCCAAGGAGCATCCTTTTCAGAAATTTCAAGTTTCTAACTATGTTACTGCAAGCAAATTTCTTGGTCCCATAACTCTAATTAATCAAAAGTGCAACGTACAGTGTATTCATCGATAACAAAAGACATGTAACAATAGAAATAGCAACATCATTTCAAATGAGAACCATCGCATAAACTCTCCATGCCACTCGTTTCTCGTCACGTAACTCATTATGTCTTGTTTGCTATTTCTACTGATCTCTGAACCTGACTAGATAGGAAGTTTTGTTGGGAAAATCACTGCAGAAGGTTTTGTTGACATCCTCCCAGCCAGAGGAATCTGACAGCCAAGGAAGATATGTTAAGCATGACGTCTGAGAGGAGACAATGCTTGGGTCTGACTTGCATCACAACTGCGATTGGAGGCCTCACAGTCGAAGATGACTTGCAGCACAAACTTGGTACTGGACACTATTGCATGCCTTACAATGACATAACACAGTGCATAAAAGCAATAATAAGAATGTGAACAAATCGTAGAATGGTGCTCCTCTCTCTTTCGGTAGCACGGAGACTAAACATCCTATCCTAACTATAAGGGCCCCTGGACTTTCTCATAGTCCCACATCGTTCCTCTCAAGGAATAAATGTTCTGATACAACACCATAGCTTGCCGTCACGGAGCCAATGTCCCATTTTCTTTTGTTGGGTTAGAGCCGCTTTTTTTGGGGTCTGCCTTGAGTTTTGTCTACATTCACTATATTCTGTCTTTTGCTACTATCTTTGCCCACTGTCTCTGAATTATTATCAATTAGTTTGTGATTGTCACTGCCATACTTTCACTATCATGCATGTTACTGTTATTTCCACTTTCAACACTTACTAGTTCGGTATCGTTGTTCACGTCACTTGACAGAATCACAGTTAAGGTCTTCATGTCTGTCATTTACTTACAACATGATAATGTGTTTGACTGGCACAAGACATTCTCACCTTCACACAGGACTTTCACAGATCGAATGACAACATCCTCTCCTGGGTACAGTTGTACAATTCTTCCAAGAGGTCAGAATTTATGGTGATCGGTCTTCTTCACTAAGACGATGTCATAGCATCTTAGTGGAGTCGGCGCACCAGGGACGAAATCATAACATTGGCATAGAACCTGTAAGTATTCAGTACTCCAACATAACTGACAGGCACATAGAGTGTCAACTAGTTTGAAGTGTTCAGCTCAAATCTTCTTTGTGAAGGTAAGGTATCAGGCATAGTTTCATGTGGGGCTGTGGCAGGCAGCAATTGGATGGTCCTAACATGTAGCAGATGCAATGGACTGAGGACTTCATTCTCGCGGGACACCACAATAAGTAAGAGGGCTGTTGTTGATGACACTCCGAATCTTTAACAAGTGTTCTTGCCTGTTCCTCGTTGAACAAGGCTCTATCGAGTGAGACTACTATAGGGCACGTTTCGTCATCCTGATTAGTCTGTGAGGTTCAAGAAATGTCAGGAGTGAAAGACTTATTCTTTATTATTCTCGACAGGTGTTTATAAGACAAAAAGCGGACGGAAAGGTAGCGGGCGACCCGATGCCCCCCGCTGCTGTAATGGGAAAAATATGCCTTTAATTATTTAGTGATTTATTTAGGAATTGATTCATCATCCTCCTCTAATATCTTTACACTACTGTTGTAAGAGTGATTGGGACTATAAAATGTTTTCATTTTTGTTGTGGACATCGAATGCAAAGCAGTGTAGCCAGTCCCTTGTTTTGTTTTTCTTTCACTCTGAGTTTGGGAGCGCTGTCCTGAATCCAGGAGTTCTGAAGACTATGTAAATTAATCAAGTCCAAGAGACTAGGCCTGGGAGAAATTTGGCTTGATGTAATGAGTAATAAAGAAACGAACTGAGTACCAGGGATTTTCTTCAATACCATCATACCTTATCTAGAATATATTACTTTATTAATTAAGATTAAATTCAATTGTTTAACAGAGTTAACAATGTCATGAGATACTTTTCCACCCTCTTCTAGGTATTTATATAATGTGGGCCAATGATGGCGTTGTTCTACGTAAGCTAGCTTAATTAAAGGATTATCTCGCATTCTCAGGAATTTACAAACATGTTTCATGATTTGACAAAAGGAGCTATAGTTGGAGATACTCGCCCAAAAGTGAAGCAAGGTGCAGGAGATGCCAGCTGTAGTTCTTCTTGCAACTCTTGCTGCCGACATTATGGTTGACGATGATGCATTGTCTGGTTGTTCCTCGGTTTCTGCTACCAGGGGCCTGGATTATGCAAAATGGTAGGGCCTCTCACCCACAGCGATTCATCATGTAGAGAGTTGATGTCTGTCCCAAGGGGCAATACAACTGCTGGATTTTCCTTGGCCGTGACATAACTCGAATCCACGCTCCTGCAATGTAAAGGAAACCTCCCATACCCTATTTGCAATAAAGGTATTCTTATTCTCTACTTTACTTACCACCCATGCAATGGCAACTTTGCTGTCTCCCCATATGATTACTCCACTGAAGTTGAAAATTTGATTAAGGTACTTAGCTAATCTGACCCCAACAAGGTGCTAAAAGACCTAATGGATCAAAATAGGAGACAACTAAAGGTAGGATTTTACATTTGGTGGGTACCCAATTACAGTTAATCATTCCCTTCCCTTTAAATGGTTTGAGTGACAAAGTGTCAGATTCACGATTCCAAATCATTCCAAGACTTGGAACTTCCAATGGTTCATCCACATTGAGCCTAAAGGCCAGGAGAATAATTTCTTTTAAGGTGTTTTGTTGGATGATTTGGTCTGGTTAAAGTTCAGTTAGAAGGTGTAAAAATGTCTAGACAAGTGTGTATAATTGAGGGTAGCGAGAAGCTTAAAGGGGTTATGAGTACAGTTCAGAGTTTCCCTATCAGACTGATTGCTATTGCTAGCCCAGCCCCTGAGTGGCATATGAGCGCATTCTAAAACTGCTTTAATTTTGGCTGAGTCTTTCCTTAGGCTAACTTCGTAATCATAGTTTTAACAAAGTTATCTACGTAGAAATTCTTCAAGAGATCGTCTCTACCCTCCCTCCCCAAATGAGTTTGTAAGACTACTACATTAAATTCAAACGTAGCAAAACTATTTGATGCTTTTAAGTTTTCTGGCCACAAGAAGCGGGAATATTTACCGTCCTTAGGATATAACAAAACACGATAAAAGGCCTTGAAAATATCTGCTGTGATTGCATAAGGCTTACTTCTGAATCTTAGCAGCAAATCATACAACACTTCTTCCAAATTAGGACCAGGATGCAAGCACTCATTAAGTGATTTCTCCCCTTTCTGCTTTGAAGGACCATTAAACACTACTCATAGTAGTGTGATTGTACTTTAGTTACCCCAAAGTGTGGCATATTCATAGCCTTCAATTACAGGACTCGTTACTTTGCTAATAAACCCATTATCTATATATGTCTGAATTACATTTGAATACTGATGATGGTATACAGGATCTCTATTGAATCGTTCTCTTAGCGATTTTAATTGAGCAATGGCAAGCTTAAAATTGGTAGTCAGTCTCTCACAATCATGGAACAGCAGACTAACCATATAACCTCGCGAGGTTTGCTTCACACTTCTCATGACATGACGCATCACGTCCCACTGCAAGACAATGAATTACTCATTTAAATGAATGCCCCATGTATCTAATCTCCACCACTCATCCAAATCATGTTCGGTCTCTCGTACTCGACACTGTGATAATATGGGACTAATTGACTAATTACATATTCAGTTTCCAAGGATTGAGGCGGATCGATGAAACTCATCTTCCTTAGGTGAGCGCTTATTCAGGACTAACTGACACAAAAGGGTTTTACAGTGTGGCTGGACCCCGTAAACAAAAAAACAAATGAATGTTGCAAATCACAGTACTGCCATCTGTTGCAAACTCACAACACACTCCCTTAATCGAGACATTCACGTCACCCAACTACCATTCCCCTTACGCATTTGACATGACTTTGTGCATTTAGACCCTTAGCCAGTACATCAGTCAACATATTATCTTTGGCTAACATATGGCACACAGACACTTTCTCAAATCTACACAACTCTCTTATATAATGATACCTCACATCAACATGTTTGGTTCTATCATGAAAGCCTTCATGCTCAGTCAGTTCCAGTGCACTCATATTATCACTATACATCAAAACACTTCCAGATCTGCTACACAATTCAAAAAGAAAACCTCTCAAAAACACTGCTTCTTTACGTGCATGGATAATGCTCACGTACTCCGCTTCAGTAGTCAGTACTCGACAACGCTGTCACTGCCTGCTTTCTACTCTCCCAACTAATAGTAGCCTACCATTACAGAGTTTAAAAACATATCCCGACACAGATTTTCTCCCTCCCAAGTCCTTTGCAAAAGATGACCACAAAAACCTATCACATCATTTTCACATTTTGAATAATTAATTCCAAACTCCATAGTTCCTTGTAGATATCTGAAAATCCTTAGAACAGCATGCCAGTGCTCCTTATCATAACTATCATTGAACTGACTCAAGTAATTCACTGCGTAAGCAATATCAGGTCTAGTACATAGTGACAAATACAATAATCCATCAATCGCTTGTTGATATGGCACATCTTTGGGACAGTCTTTACTTTTACCAAACAATAGACCACTTTCAATGGGAGTCTTAGCACTAACACATTCTAGCATTTCAAATTTGGATAAAAGTTTTTCACAATAGGCTCTTTGGTCCAACTTGACACTCTTCAGTCCTTGTTACTCTCATACTCAGACATTCAGAAACTTCTAACATGGCAGATATCATTAAAAAATAAAAAAAAAAATCGTCAACATAAAGTGCAACAATGACAAGTTTGGCTCCTTCCCTCCACACATTACATAGACACATGGTTCATATTTAGGCTGTTTGAAACCAACTCCAACCAGAATGACATGCACTTTCTCATATCAACATCTACTTGTTTGTTTGAGCCCATACACTGCCTCATTCAGTTTGCACACTTTACCATCATCTGTTACAAAACCTTCAGGTTGACACATGTACAGTATATTTCCTCTTTTAAGTCACCATTTAAAAGGCTGTAGAAATGTCGACATGGTGAATTTGCAGATCAAGTTTAACAGACAGAGAAAAGAAAAGCCTCAGTGTACTGTATCTAACAACTGGGGCATAGGTATCTAAAAAATCAATACCATATTTTTGTGAGCACCCCACAGTTACCAGTATAGCTTTCAACTTAGCAACATCCCCATCACAATTCCGCTTAATCTTGAAAACCCATTTACATTTTACATTTTTACCAACAGACTTCTCAACAAGATCCCACACATTATTTTCTATATAAGACTGAATCTCTTCATTCATAGCTTTTTCCAGTAAATACTATCTTTGTCTTCCAGGTCCTGACTAACAGTATTTGGTTCAAAGTGATCGTCAAACACAGCATAACAATACAAAAATGCAGTATACATCTCAAAATCAGGAAACTTTTCTTTTTCTGTCTCTCAGTGGGTACCTCCTACTTTGCACATTTTCATTAATTTCGCCACTAATTTTCTTACCTACACTTTCCTCCTCAAAGTCACCATGTTCAGCATCACGGAAATCATGATCTTCCCCACCAACAGGAACTTCCTCTACATCATTTCCCACGACCAAATCGCCCACTGGGCAATAAACATCACTTAATCTGTCACACCCTCAGAGCACACGGTAAACTTACCTTCATCAAACTTGACACTATTCTCAACAGAAATACCCTTTGGTTTATCAGTATCAAACAAGTGATACCCTTTGCTATCTTTGCCATACCCAACAAAGACCAAACACTTACTTCTTGCATCCAACTTGTCACCTCTAATCTGTTTAGGTACATGCACATAATATGCATCAGAACCAAAAACTCTCAAATTAGAATATTTCACAGGCAGTCCGGTGAGGCTCTCTTCTGGAATACAATTATTAGCACCAGTATGGGGTACTTTGTTCTGAACATACACAGCAGTATTGACAGCTCCTGCCCACGATTTCTTTGAACATTGAGCGTTAAACATCATACTTCTAGCTGCCTCAAATGGTGACCTATTTTGCCTTTCGGCAACACCATTCTGCTCAGGGGTATACCTAACAGACCTCTGCTGTACAATTCCTTTACCTAACAGACCTCTGCTGTACAATTCCTTTACTCTTGAAAAAAGAACGCAAATCATTATTTATAAATTCACCTCCATTATCAGATCTGAAAACCCTCAGTATTTTTCCTTTCTGAGTTTCACATTGAGCAACATATTCCATAATTCAGTCCTTGGTTTGCTTCTTATTCACTAAAAAATAAACACTGACAAACTTAGAATAATCATCAACAATTATGAGCACATACTTGGCTCCACCAAAACTCCCAGGAAGTGGACCACACAGATCTGTATGCACAAGATCTGGGACCTCCAAAACGTTGGGTGAGATTGAACGTGGAAAACTTTGCCTTGATTGCTTACCTACAGCACAAGCAACACACATGTCATCATTTACATTTGTAAATTTCACATCATCTGAATGAGAACACAAAAATTTCAATTTTTGTCGACCAACGTGCCTTAATCTTTGATGCCACAGATCATAATCCTGAACATTACTCACAAAAACTGACTTGGTGTCTGGTTTTCCATCAAGAAAATACAAACCATTCTGTCGCCTTCCAGTACCCAAAACTGAACCACTAACATCACAGTCATCATCATCAACAAATTGACAACCCTTCGACGTAAACAGGACATTACTACCACGATCAGTACATGACTCGCCGACAACAAAGTAGTACTCAAGCCAGGAACATAGAGAACACCTAATATTTTATTAATAACTGAATTATTTTATGACAACATTATATCACCGGTACCAGCAACTCTTAATCTTCCATTGTCACCAACAACAACATCCTGATCAAATTCACAATCTTTGTAATTCACTAAGGTTTCTTGTTTCTTGTCCGGTGACATAATTATGCCCTTCAGCTTTCTCACAGTGGACGTGTCGACGCCCTGTCTAGCCCATCTTGGGAGTCTCCCATAGGGGGATACCCCATTCGCTGTTGCAAATAAACTAACACCATCACATTTTTCCAGACCATACACGAAATGGTTGAAATAGCCTGCTCTACGTTCTCTGAAGTATCACTATTTACCTCCTGGTCAACTAATACATAACCCTTACTTTCTAGATGTCCTCGGATGTTCATTAGCCCGATGTTATGAATTTTTTTTTTTATTTAAAATTTCATTACAAATATCAATTAATTTTATACAAAGTTTTCATAACAATTATATCAACAATATAACATAATAAGAAAGATATTTGAAATGGAGTATATTTCATAATTTCAAATATTATTACAAATAACATTAATTTAATATGCACAAATTTGCATAAAAATTCAACATAACCTAAATAGGAAAAATCTGGAATGGAAGTGCATTAATTTCATGAATTCAAATATTATTCACGTATTTACTTGTGAAATGTTTTTTAAGTTCATATGCATTTGATAATACCCATTTTGTGTACTTTATTTTACATTTTAATATTGAAATGATTGGACTTGGTAACACCTCTTTCCTACTATACCACATACAATTTACATACTCAATAATAAGTATACTTAATGCATTTTTCTTCTTCTTTTCTTAATAATCGAAATCCAACATCAATACTTTTATTGGATACTGAACTTTTATATCACATACCTCTTCAATCAAATTCTGGAACCACTTCCAAATTTTTTTAACATATTTACAAAAATAAACAACATGTAGATGATTTTCATTTTCCGTACATTTATTGCAGAAATTATTATTAGCAATATTCAATATCTTTAGTCTTTCCTTAGTAGCCAAGGATTCATACAAAAATCTATACATAATACTTCTTTGATAGGAGTCAACAAATTTGCACGAAAGGTTACTCCATATATTATCCCAATTGTGCAAAGGGTACCTCTCAATTACAATGGGCTTATGGGTTGGCATCAAATACTGATAAATATTCTTACTTTTGACATGTGGAAATTTAGGCATTCTCAATAATTTCCTTACATTACCAATAATTATATTATAAAAGGGAGTAGCAACATAAGACACATTAGGGCAATCCTCTACAACCCACAACAAATTTATTCTAATACGGTAATATAAGGCTAACTCTCGTCCATAACTATCACATAACATAATATTCAAGAACGTACTTGTTAAAATAGCTGCTGCTTTATAAAACACATTAATAACCCCAATACCACCTTCTGTTTTTGGCAGATACAAGGAATCCCTCTTAATTGGTTGATAAGTTCCACACCACAAATACCGGAAAATAGATTGTTCTATAATTTTTGCTTTCTCTTTCCCTAATGGAAATACATGACACATGTACCAGACTTTACTTAAAATAAGAGAATTTACAAGAATAGCCTTTTGATATAGAGACAAGTATCGAGTCGAAAGCATATTTATTTTTACCTTAACTTTATTGATTAAAGCATCCCAGTTTTCATCTACCATTTCATTATAATCAGTGGTTATCAATTTGCCTAATACCCAACACTTATTTTTCTGTTGTATCCAATCAAGTCTTATCTCTAATTAGCTCTGCACCAATAGCTAGCTCAAATTGCTTTATAATACTAAATACTACTTTGATACTTCTTTCTTTACTTTCTTTACTAACAAAAACTGAGCTGTCATCAGCAAAACCAACAACAGAACACTGGAACCCATTTGGGAGGTTCACTGGCACAATTTCATTACTTTGTTTAATTGTTCTGTATAGAGATTCTTGAAACAATATATATGCTATCACTGACACAGGACATCCTTGCCTTATGGATCTGTCAACAGGAAAAAAGCCACTAACAATCCCATTTACACAAACTGCACTTAGGCATCCATTATATAACATTTTAATTTTCATGATAAACAACTCACTAAAACCCATCCGTGATAGTGTCTTAAACATGAACCTCAAATTAACTCTATCAAAAGCCTTACTCCAATCCAGGTTAAGTAGAGCACAATCCAATTTATTTTCATTTGCATAATAAATTACATCCCTAATTAGAGTATTACATTTCACTACTGATCTTCCTTTAACAGAACAAAACTGTTCTCGTGATATAACTTTATGAAGAACACTTTTTAATCTATTAGCCAAATTTTTGCAATGCATTTATAATCCGTATTCAGTAAAGAAACAGGTCTCCAGTTTTTTAAGCACAATAAATCACCATTTTTGAGTACTAATTTCAAGATGCCCTTTTTTTGGCTTTTTCCTAATTCAGTGTCTAAATCTATCGCAAACTTAATCATTTCAGAAAACTCTGACTTAATTACATTTCATGTCTTTAAATAGAATTCCAGAGGAAGACCATCTTCACCCGGAGTTCTACCTTTATTCATCATCTTTAACGTATTTAATACCTCTTCGACTGATACCTTTCTGCATAACATTTCATTGTCCTCATCACTTATTGTGCTCCCTATACAATTAAGAAAACTATCTTGTAGCTGCTCTTCAGTATTTATCTTTGAGAATAGTTTTTCATCATGATCCTTTACATGACAGACTATCGCCTGTGTTGTCGAACGTCACACCGCTCTCTAACCTCAGTTGCCTAATACTATTTCGCTTCCCTCTGAATTTCTCTTTACCTAATAAATGTGCAGATAATCTCTCGCCATTTATTCTCTCTTCTGTCCTTAACCTAATCTTTACACCTTCACATATTTCATCTTTTATTAATTTTATTCTATCTTTTATAGTCTTCATTTCTTCAAATTTACTGTAACCAACAGCAGCTTTACTTGATAAGTATTCAAGATAATTTTGCAAAAATTTTAGAGTGCCATACTTCTCTCGTATAGCTTGTTTAGACAG